>NC_056726.1:635457883-635610383 GCF_019279795.1 Protopterus annectens | reverse complement strand
GTAGGTGAACTGGTCTAAGATCCATCTTCAGTCATGACACAAGCCAGAAGCTAGCAACAATATAACAATAGTAGTTCATAGGTTCATGGGTTCATAGCTGTTTACTAGGCTAATGACCACAACCACCTTTTTAAGCCTAGCCATGCATCCCAAATCTCTGACAAATTATCTTACGTAAATGTAAGGAGGAGCTTTGGAGATGAAACATTTACAAGTCATGCCTTGGAAAAGAACCATTTACAAACTGCCGGTGTCCACTAGAGGCATAGCTGTCAAACCAGGGATAAATTTCCTGTACCCCAATCTGATTGTCCAAGTTACACTTGAATTGGGTTAGGGATGCACTCTGCTCCACACTGATGGGGCAACCTGTCTCAGAGAAGGGCTAGTCTCTGGGATTCATACCTGTCCCTCCAGCAAGTCCTATTTATATCATAGACAAGGTTTAAGTCTTTAAAATGTGCAATTCTGGTGCTGATTCTTTTGCAGATATACAGGAGGTCAAGCAGGGTGGGGTCTGATAGTGCCTTATATGCCAGCCATAGATCTCCCCTCAACAGCCTGTAGGAAACAGAATACAGGGAGGCAGCCTTGAGGAAGTCTGCAAAGGACATATTAATTACACCTTGTATTCTTTTAGTGAGGAACCTCTGTGGACATTCCAATTGTTAGATGCACCTGGTTAAGTACATAAGAAAGGGGCATTATACTCAATGATAGGTCTGATGAATGCCGAATACAGTGGAACAGTGAATTCCTTGGACATATATATCATACCTTTCTTTATAAGTTGCACAATATATGAATGATTTTCTCATTACTGTAGACATGTGATGGTCAAAAGCTAGATTACTGTCTATGTGTGCCCCCAAGACCCTGACTACAGGCTCAGTTCTTAGGGCTGTGTTTTCAATATGATAGTTAGCAGGAGTAGATAACTTTACAAAATATATCATTATGTTTTTCTTGGCATTTAGTATTACTCCATAGTTCTGACACCAGTTATGTGTCTGTGTCAGTCCTTCCTGGAGAATATTTATATCTGTGGGAGATTCAATGAATGCTCCTAATTTGCAATCATTTGCAAATTTAGTCATCCAGAGGCCATTAACATCGGCCTTGATTTTAGAGAAGTAAATGCCAAAAAGGAGCAGTCCAAGGACCGATCCCTAATGGACTCCACTTGAGATTCGCCTCATTATAGAGGTAGACTCCCCATTTCTTGTGAACCAGCAGGCTATCTACTGATTTGATACACACATTACAGATAATTATAGACTAAATGAAGGGCAATGTAGAAAGGTAAGTGAAATCATTCAGGAATCTATTTCGTTGTCAGTAAAGCATCTTTTTAAACAGCAACATAAATTCAAAGTAGATTCTCCATTTTGTCAGAAACCAGGGGAACATGTGCAGCCATAAATTCATGTGACATTCTCTTCATTTAGACTGCTCCCTTTTGGCAGCTACTCCTATGAGGTCAAGGCCAATGTGAAGGGACTCTGGCTAACTAAATTTGCAGATGATTCCAAATTAGGGGCAGTCATAGAATCCCCCACTGGCACTATTGTTATCCAAGAAGGAATGACACAGACAACTGGTGTCAGAGCTTTGGACTAAAATTAAGTGCCAAGAAATGCGTAATAGTATTCTTTTGGAAGTCAGCCACCCTCTTGTAATTATCATATTGACAACGCACCCCTAAAAGTTTACCCAGTAGTAGTCAGGGACATGGGGGCACACATAGACAGTAATCTTGACTTTGACCATCATGTGTCTACGGAAGGGAGGAAATAATTCTATATTGTGCAACTTATAAACAAAAGTACGGCATCTAGGTCCAAGGTTGTCATTGTTTCTCTATATTTAGCATTCATCAGACCTATCATTGGGTACAATGACCCCTTTGTCAGAGCCTAACCAGGTATAGCCAACAACTAGAATGTCCACAGATGTCGCCCACTAAAAGAATACAGGGTGTAACATGCCCTATGCCTACCACTTCAAAGCCTTATCCCTATACTCTGGTTTCTACAGGCTGTTGAAAGGAGATCCATGCCTAGCCACAGATGCATAGCCGGTTCAACCAGCACTCTGGGCCAATACTATGAACCAGTGCCCCCATTCCCTAAAAAAAAAAAAAAGCACTTAATTCACCATAATAAACTGATCAATTATTACAGTTAGATCTATACCCCCAACCCCCACCTCCCCAGCCCCTGTATTCAAGATAAAAAAATAAATAAATAAATAAAAAAGCATTGGACATTCCTTCAACAGGTGGCCAGATGCACAACATGCCTAAACTCCCTCCTGATGTAGCCATTCAGGTTCCATTTCTGTGTTCCTGCCCCCTCCTTCAACATACCCTGCCTGCATGGAGCGCTACAGCATTCATGCTTTAGTTTAAAAAAATAATAATTTCTCCTTTTTAAACTGTAGCAAACTGCCTGCTACAAATATAGCAAACAGTTGTTACAGTTTTATACCCAGCCTGTATGGAGCATTACAGCACTCAGGTTTTAGTTAAAAAAAAAACTTTTTTTTTTCTTATGAACTGTAGCAAAGTGCTTGCTGTAATGTAGCAAGCAGTTGCTACAGTTTAGACCATATACAGAGTGCCACAACACTCAGGTTTGATCACAAATACCTTATTGGCTTCTAAAAGCCTGTATACCATTAAAGAAAGATCCAGATCAACTGATCGTGCCACCCTAATACTTTGCACCCAGGGCAGTTGCCTCTCTCTCCTCCCACTCTAGCTATGCTACCGCCTGGTATACAAGGCATCATGACAACCTACTCTGATGGACCTCCTGCATATCTGCAAAATAAACAGTACCAGACTTACCCATTATAAAGACTTAAACCTTGGCTGTGATTTAATAGGACCTGCTGGAGAGACAGGTGTGTATCCCACAGACTACCCCTTCTCTGGAACAGGGTCCCCATCCATGTGAAGCAGAGTTCCTCCCTAATCCAATTTAAGTGTAACTTGGACAATTGGATGGAGGATAGAAAATTCATCCCTAGTTTGGCACCTATATCCCTAATGGACACAGGCAGCCTGTAAGTGGTTCATCTCCTAGGTCCCTACTTTCACTTACCAAAGGTACCAGAACTTGTAAGAGATCTGGGATGCATGGCTAGGCTTATAAAGGCCCCAGTGGTTGTTAGCCTATTACACACCTATGAACCTATGAAGATATTACCAGACAACCAGAAGTACTCTTCCCTTTCCACCCACTGTACCAAGCCTTCAAAGGTAACTGATCTACACACAAAGTCACCAGGACTGCTGGATTTTGGGAATCTCTGAAGGCTGCTCAGCTTCAGATACTGTTGCCCTACACCTATATATCTCCTATTTTCTTTCATTCTTGCTTTTCTTTCTTTTTTTCTTCAGCTCTATATAATAATTTTTTTTCTGACAAATATGACCCTTCCCCATCTTTCATTTCCCTGTAGTCTGTTTGTGTATAATACTGCTTTCAGCTCTTCAGACTGGCGGACTATAGTTACTGCACCTAGCAGTACCTAGCAATTCATCAGAGGTAACATGCAAGGTCACCACTACAGATCTATATTCCTGCTGATTTATATTGTACACTGTTTCTGATAAGTGCTTGCACTGCGGACATGACAGGAAAATAAAACCGCAATTGATAAATCACTGTGAAACACTCCTTCCAATGATGCACTTCTGGTATAAATTAATTATCCACACAGATGAGATCTTCTGAAAATGAACGGCAACATCAAGGTGCTTGTATTTACTTATGCCACTGCTTCAGACAGGCTACTTGTCAAAAGAAGACAGACTGTTCAAGATGTTGATTAATTTCATGTTACATTCTGATATTCTTCCCCCAACAATTAACAACCAGTAAACTCCCCTTCATCCAGTCTCACTGGGACCAGACCTTAGGCTGGATAAATGAACGGCTGGTTAATGAGAAAAAGCATATAAAATAATATTTATAGGTTATAAATCAGCTAGAATAACAGAATTTGTGTTAGCATACATTTTTCTAATGAATATGAAGTCTAAAGCTTAAATGTCTGTCATTATTTAGCCCAGAGGAGGCAGAAGTGTTGTCTTTTGCTAGGACTATGGCAGAAATTTGATGGCCAGTTAAAGAGAGGACAGATAAGAGGGAGTCTACTGCAGTGAATCTGATCATAGTATATATACATATATATATATATATATAACTAAGAAATGAACTTCGTGACAATAAAAGCATTCAATAAAATAGTAAATAACACCAACAACTCTTGTAGAACTTTAGCGCTTTCGTCTTATTTATTATCAAGACTTCTTCAGAAAGACATGTTTCGTTCAATTTTTTTGAGTGCGGTTAATTTTATATATATATATATATATATATATATATATATATATATATATATATATATATATATATATATATATATATATATATATATATTTTTTTTTTTTTTTTTGTATGTGTTGTTGTGTAGAAGTGGAAATATTTGTTTAATGTTTCTGGCTGTACAGCTGAACTTGACAATGCTCCTTGTAGATCAGTGTTCTGACCAGGCTAATGCATATGTACATATATACTTACACTAATACATATATAAACAAGTATCTGTCCAAAGTAGGCTCATTAGCATTCTTAAGGTTTATTTATTATTCATGCAGTTTCCTGGTCAGAGCACCAATGAAACACTGCACCAGCCATACAGCCAAACAGATTACTTTACTGCTAGCCTAAAAGGAATTTACACGGAAATGTTATTTGAAACTGTCCTTTACAAGCATTCACACTGTGCTGTATACAGTAAGTCCACTGCTATGTCTTAGTAGCAAGCACATCCCTTGTTATTCCTTTTCTATAAATTTGATTTGTTGAATAACAAGCTTGCAGCATGGTGGCACAGCGGATGGCATTGTCACCTCAGAGCAAAAGATTCCCTGGTTCAGTTCTCGGCCTTGGTACCTTCTGTGCAAAGTCTGCATGTCTTCCCTGTGTTTCTGTGTATTTCCTCTGGGTGCTGCTGTTTCCTTCCACATTCCAATGACATGCAGTAAAGGGATGGACACTCTAAACTGGCCATAGGTGTGAGTGTGTGGTGTGGATGAGCTATAGATGTGAGTATGCATGTGAGTGTGTGGTTTGGAAAAACTACAGTGGCAGCACTAGCCACCCTGTGGTGTAAACCTTGGCTCTACATGATTGTCACTGTTGAAATGACACCCTGATCCCATGTGCAAAAATGGGAAAAGGGGTTGTGGATGGATTAAAGGGACAAAAGTTTGGTTGCTGCCAAGGCATTACAACCGCCATCAGATCCATCTCATTATCCTGTATGGGTTAGTTACCTGATGGATCAGCTCATTGCCTTTTTCACTACACATCTTCTCACACTACAGAACTGTCCAGTGACACAGCTATATTGTCATGCAACTTTGCTTTGTACTAATCACTTACATGTTATATCTACTTTTTAAATTATCCACACACAGTAATTTTTTCAAAGACACATTATTACTATTACCCTCTGTTATGCAAAGAATTCTGTAAATGTTACTGTCCATATACTCCTTTGCTCAGCAGCATTAATTTTTGGAAACTGAAATACTCCACAACAGGGGTGTCCCATAATTCCTGCAACTGTACACCAGGTTGTACCCCATATTTTACTATACTGCCACACCTCAAAGACATTGCATGTTTCTATATTGCATGCTTTTTAAGTGCTGCTAATACTACTAAATATTGTACCCTGCAATTAAAATACAGAACTAACAGAATGTGCCCTGACTGAATAATTGCAGCCATACTTGCTTAGTCAGAATCCAAATAACTAAATAAAGCTTAAAGATCATGTGAAAACTCTTGTCTTACCTCTCAAAATATCCTTTGAATGGCTGCTATGGTAAGATCCTAGTGATGGTAGTGGGGTTATACCTGGAGAAATTAAGAATTCAGCATTTTAATGCATAAAATGATTATAAAAAATCAGTACCTTGTAGGACAAAGTTCAAATGCATTCTGTGGCTATACCATCGTGCCTAAAGGCATGATGATGCAATCTTAAGGTCAGAAGTAGTTGGAGTCCTGAGAAAATGGAAATACATGAAAAAAGAAAAAATAACAGAAGATACATTCTGATGCTATTAATATTTAATAAGTACATAAAGTTATTCATTAAATATTTGTTAACCATGCCAGTTCTATTATATTTTATTATTTCATGCATTTACAATTGCTGTTGCACTGAGCAGTTAAAGCAGTTAATCAGTGGCAGAAGGGGAAAAAAGACATACCAGTCTCCCCTTTTAAGAATTGTTATATCTTCCTATCACAGGAAAATGTGAATGTCTGCTTGAATATAGGCAGTTATTCATAAATTTACAAATGCAACTGTTTCCCTAAAAAGAAGTTATGTACTCACCATAACGTTCCATCTGAGTAGTTATACTTCTTTTGTCAGCAACCTGTGGGTTACGGATCAGATACGGATCCGAGTTCCAAGCTTCCCCCCTTACCCATACTACACTGCAACCTCCTTCCAATCCTCAGATCAAGTTCGCCACCCAATACGTGACACACAACAACCTCAGGCACCAAAAACCTGACCTGAACACATACACCAGGCTCGTCAAACCCAGGACATCGAGCCCAAGCAGAGAAATAACCACCAAGGTCAGAGGGAAGGTTGCTGACAAAGTAAGTCTAACTACTCAGATGGAAAGCTATGGTGAGTACATTACTTCTTTATCTGAAGTAGTTAACTTCATTTGCTCATCAACCTGTGGGACAGAGTCCCCAGCTACCCGAAATCTTGGAAGGCCCTTAAGGAAGGATATTCCAAAGCACTGCAGAGCCAAAGGAAGCCCTTCCTCTAGACACCATATATCTAGCTTATAATGAGTAATAAAAGTGTGAGAGGAGGCCCTGGTAGCTGCTGAACAAATATCATCCAGGGAAACTCTAGACCAGAATGCAGCAGAAGTAGCCATAGAAAGGGTGGAGTGAGCATGAACCCCTTCTGGCTCTGGCAATCCAAGTTCTTTATAAGCTTGTAAAATACAAAGTGAAATCCATTTAGCAAGAGTCACCTTCGAAACTGATTTTCCTAAAAAGGGTTTAGCAAAGGAAACAAAAAGCTAATCAGATTTACGGAAGGGTTTGGATCTATGCAAGTAAAAATTTAACTGCCTGTGAGCATCCAGCAAATGAAGTTTGTGTTCCCCTTTATTTTGAAAATTAGGGGAAAATACAGGCAAATTAATAGACTGATTAATGTTTGACTCTGAAGCAACTTTAGTTAGAAAAGACAGGTTAGTCCTGAGAGACATCCTATCCTTATGAAAAACTAGGTATGAGGGCTTCATACATAGTGCCTGAAGTTCTGACACTCTCCTGGCTGAAGTGATAGCTACCAGGAAGACTGTCTTCCATGACAAAAATTTTAAGTCAACCGATGCTGTGGGCTCGAATAGAGGTGCAATGAAGGCCTAAAGAACCAAAGTCAAATCCCATGGATGGGAAGGATTTTTGATAGGAGGTCTCATGAAAAAAGTACCTTTAACAAAATTCTTGCAAATTCTGGCAGCAGCTAGAGAACCTGAATTTTCCCCTATGTGAAAATGGGAAATAGCCGCCAGCTGGTCTTTCAGTGTGGAAGAGCTGGCCCCTTACTGGAAAATATGAGACAAAAAGTCTAACACCGCTGGAAATGGAGCGGTAAAAGGATCCAGATTTCTCTGCGAAGCCCAAATGGAAAAGCGTTTCCATTTACTACTGTAAACTTTTCTGGTAGAGGACTTAAGGATGGATTTAACTGGGGAAGAAATACTGGGAGTCTTGGCAACTAATGGAACTGTAGCAGTCAAGCTGTGAGCTTAAAGATGTCTAGATATGTAGGGATGATGAATAAGATCCGGAATGGGATCCAAAATCCAGGGCAGAGCTAGAAGATGAGACTGCAGGCAAGGGAACCAAACTTGATGAGGCCAGAATGGGGATAACCCTGCTCCCCAACCGACGAGCTTTCTGTAAGAATTTTGTCATGAGAGGAAGCAGGGGATATGCATAAAGAAGACCAGGTGGCCAAGCATGGACAAGAGCGTCTCTGGGGACTTCCCCCATCGGGGGAATCAAAGCGAAAAACTCGCTGCACTTCACATTGGATGGCGATGCGAAGAGATCGGAGCAAAGCTGACCCCACCTGAGGAAGATCTGTTCCATTACATAAGGGTTCAGAGACCACTCGTAAGACAAAATGATAGTCCTGCTCAATTTGTCAGCCAAAATGTTGGACCGACCCAGGATGTACGTTGCTATCGGAAATTTGTTGGTGATCGCCCATTCTCACACTTTCATGGCCTCTCAACAAATTGGATAGGACCTGGTTCCCCCCTGTTTGCTGATGTACCAGACCACTGACATATTGTCTGATTGGATCGCAATAGTTCCCAGACGGAGAGAGGTATGAAGGGCTGCAACGCTAAAAAGATTGCTCTCATCTCCAGAACACTGATATGCAGAACGATCTTGCTTGGGGTCCACGTGCCTTGGACAGTCCTGCCCAAGAAATGCCCCCCCACCCTAAGCGGGAGGCATCCGTGGTCACCATGGCTTGAGGCGGAGGTGTAACAAAGGGGTGTCCTTCTCACAGATCCTGGTATTGAAGCCACCACATGAGAGAAGCTTTGCACACTTTGCTTGGAGGAATCGGAAAGTCTAGTGACTGATATAGTAGAGACCACTGAACTTGTAACGTCCACTGTAACACTCTCATATGCAGACGTGCACAAGGAATCAGATTTATAGCTGCTGCCATGGACCCTAGGGCTGTCAGGACTAACACCGCTGGGGGTGCAGGAGTCTGATCAGGGGAGGTCATCGTACCTCTTTACTCATCCCTCATCAGGCCCATAATTGAGTACAATGCCCCTTTTGGGATGTACCTTACCAGACACCTGCAGCAACTGGAAAGACCCCAAAAGTACCTCACCAAGAGGATCAAAGGGCTCAAACAGATGCCATATGCTGCCCGGTTAAAGAAACTCCAGCTCTACTCAGTGGCATACCGCCTGCTCAGAGGCGATCTGTGTCTGACGTATAAAGCCATGTCCAACCCAGAATTAATGGACATGCTGCACCTCAGAAAATCCAAATCCCATCGAGCTACGCTCGAGAGACTTGAACCTCAGCACTGAAATAAATAGGACATGCTGGAGGGACAGATTCATAACCCAGAGGCTCCCTTCACTCTGGAATAAAATCCCAGTCCAGGTTAGGCAGAGTCCCACATTGACTCTCTTCAAGAGGAATCTTGATGAGTGGATGGGAGATCATAGGTTTACCCCGGCTATCACTTCTGTGTCACTGTTAGACAGAGGCACAGTATACTAACCTCAAAAAACGCATAGCAAAATTAATTTAAAATGGGTGGCGAAAGCCAAACACACTCTGGCTAGGCTTATAAATGCCCTAGGGCAGATAGCCTAGTATGAACCTATGAACCTATGAACCTATGAAGGAGTGCCAAGACATGAAGGGCCAGGCTGTGAAGTCTGTCTGGGGTCAAAATATCCTGGCCTGAAGAGAATCTATTCTTTCCCCTATGAAGTCTAGAATTTGAACAGGTTGAAGGGAAGACTTTTTGATGTTTATTGTGATACCCAGCCGAGTCGACAACTGAAGGAAAAAGTTTCTGGCTAGTACAAGTTGATGCCTGGTGGGGGCAGTGAGAAGTCAGTCGTCCAGGTACGGAAAGACCTGAATGTCCTGAAGCCTCAGGTGGGCCACTATAACTGCCATGACCTTGGTAAACACCCTGCAGGCTGTGGTGAGACCAAAGGGTAGGACCCTGAACTGGTAGTGACTGGCTCCTAGCCAAAAGCGGAGGAACCTCCTGGATCGCCTGTCCATCAGAATATGGTAGCACGCATCCTTGAGGTCTATCGGGCACATCCAATCTTCCTCGTGCAAGAAGGGCAGGATGGATTGTAAAGTGACCATCCAGAACTTCTCCTTGGCAATGGACAGGTTTATTGTGGATAGGTCAAGAATCGGCCTTAAGTCCCCTGTCTTTTTTGGCATCAAAAAGAACCTGGAATAGATGCCTGATCTGGACTGGTCTGGGGGCGCTAGCTGGATTGCTCTTTTTTCTAGCAGCTTTTTTATTTCAAAAGCTGCCACCTCCCTTTGAGCGGGTGGGACATCCGGGAGGCACCTTGTGTATGGGGGTCTGTTTATGAAGGGAATAGAATGCCTCTGGATATTATCCGAAGCACCCAGCGATCTGACGTGATGGACTCCCACAGGGCTAGGTGCCTCAAAAAATGCCCCCCAACTGCCTCCAGAGAGGAGCAATCAGGCAACCCCTCAGGGCTACTGCGCGGGACAGTTGGAAAAAGGTTCCCGTGACCCAAAGTTCTTTGGTCCCCCTCTGCCGCTGGGCTGATGGTCACCTTGTCCCCCTCTGCCTCTAGGGGAAAAGGAGTCCGAAGCGTTTTGGGACTGCTGAGACTTCCGAAACCACAACTTCTTTTGTCCTCGCTGGTTCCTGGAGAAGAACCTTTGAGGGTTAGAAAAGTGGATCCCAATGGCCGACAGTGTTTTCCAATCCTTCTTGCTCTGGACTAGCGTATCTTGGATGGTCTTCTTGAACAGGGTCAAACTGTCAAAAGGGGCATTAGTGAAGGATGCCTTGAATCATTCCGAAAAATCGCAAAGCCAGAGCCAGGCATGACGCCTCATGGCAATACCGCACCTGGCTGCCCTAGCGGCTCCCTTGGTGGCATGAGAAAATAAACACATGGACGTATGCAAAAAAGACTTGAGAGTGGCCATACGAGCCAAGAATGTCCATTTACCTTCGGATGAAATGGACTCTGGGGGAGACTCAGCGTACTCCTTCACAAGGTCATGCTGCAGTCTAATTACATGGGCCACGTAATTCAGCGCCCTTATAGCAAGGGTAGCTGAAGCAAATGTCCACTTTCCAAGATGATCCATTGTCCTAGACTCCTTGTCCAGGGGATGGACCGAGGAACTTTCCTGGGCCAGTTCCTTTTTGGTGGCTGCCGCCACCACCATGGCATCAACTGGGGCACCCTTACTCCAAGTGGTCTTGTCTGCAGGACAGCTCAATACTTTGTCTGGCTGTTTAGGTATTGGTTCTACAGTGTCCAGTTCCTTCCAAGCTCTGGTGGTAATGAGGTCCACCAGAGGGTTAGCCGGGGGGGGGGACACCCAAGAGGTAGATGGGCCTGTGTTGAATGCCTCCAGAAATACCGACTCGTCCGAGGAAGGTTTTTTGGTGGACCCCCCCCGATTAAGAATTTCCATTATGTCTCCGAAGGAGACATCTTCGGGGGGTGATCTGGGGGAACCTTCCCCTTCCTCCAAGTCGGTATCCTCAGTGAGGGACTCTGGGGAGTCCATGTGCCTCCTTTTGCACTGGCATTTGCGAGGGGCCTCCTCGGGGGAACTCTCTGAGGAGGGCTCACAAACCATCTCGTATTCCTCAAGGGAAACTGTCTGGGGCATATCGGACACAGGCTGACCCAGGGAGAACTGAATGATGGAAGACAAACTCAGTTGTGAGGGAGCAGGGGCGGACTCCGAGGAAAGAGTGAGGGGTCTCGATCATCCAGAGAGGAACCCTCTCCACAATGTCGAAAGCCAAAGGGGAGCTGGCTTCCCTGAAACTGGTAGGGTGGGTAGCTGTGCCCCTTGGATCTGATGAGGGGATCAGAGCTGAGGCCGGAACAGCTGGACCCAGGGAGATGGTATGTCCCGACCACAATGGGGCTGACGACACACTCATCCCCTTGGATCCAATGCCCAGATCTCGGCTCCGAAAGCTTGGATCCGACAGTGGATCTGACAGACTCCAGGGCATGGCCGGTGTCGAGGTTGGAGGAACCATCGGTGCTGACTCCCTGACTCCAGGGCTCCTTGGATCCATGGACTCCAAAACCTGAGGGTGGATCGGAGAAGGAGCTATCAGAGCAAATGTCGGAGCCGAACTCCCCGCTCCGGCTGGAGGGAGAGCCAGCAACACTCCCATCTACAATTGAGTTTGTAGGAACCTTCTCATCATCTGGTCCATATCAGCTTCAGAGAAGCTCCTTTGCATCTCGAGGACACCACTGACACCGGCTGGGAGGATCGATGCAAGGACGACCTCGAAGGGGGCTAAGCCTCCTCCTCCGGCTATGGGGAGAATCATGGAGAACGGAGTTGAGGGGAAGACGGCCTAGTAAATTCTTTCAGGAGTAGAGATCACTTTAGCGGGGGGGGGGGTGATGGATCCGAGTCCGCATGCCTCTTGCAAGCCCACTCCCTGTCTCTATCTCTCTCTTTTTCTCTCTTTCTCCATTTCTCTGTGTTTATCCTTATTGGCCTCTCTCTCACCCTGTTTAGAGGTGGGAGTGTGAGTCCCGGGCAGGGGAGGAGGGCTGGAAGCCTGAACAGTCACAGTCGTGCTGTCAAAGATGCTGCAGAAGAGGTAGTTGACGCTGTAGGTAAAAGACCCGCCAGAATCAGCTTGGTCCTGCAATCCTGCAGGGCCCGGGGGTTGAATGCTGCACATATCTTGCAGCCTGATGATAGGTGGGGAATCCCTAGACAAACTACGTACAGAGTGCGACCATCGTCTGGCGACAGCTTATGGCCACACTCTGTGCACTTAGAAAATGTCGGCTTCTGACCTTCCAACATATCTGAACTTAGATTAGGCTAAGAAGTCAAGTACACACACAGACATACACTAAGGGCCGGAAGGGGAGGCCTACACTGATAGAAAATTCTGAAACTTTCCTACTCCACTACTCTATATATGTTTTTTTTTTTTTTTTTGACACAAACCCGAGGTACAGAAAGGAAAAGGGCTTAAGTATTCTGCACTCAACAAACACACAGACCAAAAAGTTAGATGAATAACCTAACCAACCTGCCTGGAGCTCAAGAATTCCATGCTGGTGAAGCTGGAGCAAACGAGATCTGGGGATTGTAAGAGGTTGCAGTGTAGTATGGGTAAGGGGGAGGAGCTTGGAGCTCGGATCTTTAGCTTGGTAAGCTGCCAGCTCAGATCTGTATCGGATCCATAACCCACAGGTTGATGACCAAATGAAGTTAACTACTTCAGATTAACTGTTACTTGAATCATGCCAGGGAAGCCATGAGAGGAAAGATTCTGCCACCTAAGTTCATAAAACATAACCCTTCATAGCCATGTGGAACAAAGGGCTACAGTGCTGGGTGTAAAGTTCATCTCCACTCAAAATCATTACTTTAAGTTAAGATTTTCCCAGAGCAACCCCTTGTCACTTACAAATTGTGCAAGAAGGGAGAAATGAAATACAGATGATACATTCCATCTTTTGCCTTTGTACGATATTTAAAAGTATATGCTGCATGTTCTTGGAGGATTCCTGGAAATGACTGCATTTTACAGCAATATAAGCTATAATGGCTTCCACTAACAGCACGTTATACCATGAAAGAATTACAGTTTTCATGGCCTAAATTCCACACCATTATCCATAAGAAGTCACACTCATTCAGGTCAAGCTTCTTACAAAGGAAACTGATTTAACATTCATTGTGAACCTCCATTTACCTCCTCATTTACTTGCACAGTCGTGAGACCTTTACACAAGACCTGATCTCATTAGCATCCTTCTAAGTTAAAATTTTTTCCTCCATTTGGTACTGCATGAAGAGTCAAAAAGGATTGAAACTAGTACATATTAATATAGGAAACCTCATGAACAAACTCACAAAAATGCAAACACGAATCAGTTCATAATGGATAAGATGTCCTTGCCATTTCAAACACATGCTTAAAACTTTTCATCTCATGTAGTGGAATCCATTTTAAAGGAAAACACCCTTTGACAAAAATACAAAACCCAAATGAAGGTTAATGTAAACATTAAAGAGCATGTAGAGTTACCAGTAAGAGTAAGCATAGTTATTACTGTGCTGAAGACATATGCAGCCCCCCTTACAGCCAGGATTTGATTGAGAAACTGGGTTATCTGGTATTCCTGACTTGGTGATTGCAAAACCTCCACAAAGCATTAGAGAAAATGCTATAATAGCTAGCTTGCTTGTGGATCATTTTCCTGTCTTATTTTTATCAGCTTACTGCTATTAGACCCTGTTCAAAAATATAATGCTAAGTCTACAGAAACCTGTCTCTAGAACTCCTGGAAAAGTCTTTATTAAGAAGGACAGGTCTCTGGTTATAGCATACTAGTTTTAGTGTACATGATTACTTCATCAGCTCCTTTTTGCCATCCTAAACTGTTATGAAGTGTAGTGATTATTGAACAATAGCAGGAAGATTAAGACTTCAACAAGCCAACAATAAAGCCTTTCTTTGTATTTGTGACTAACAGAAACAAAATTTACAGGCTAATACACAAATCAAGGATTAAGAATGTCTTTCAGTAGCTGACTTCCATGCAAAATGCATCCGACGGTCAGTTATACAGACTGTTGGAAAGAGAATAGATATCTAAAAGGAGACATATTACATATTTTCCTTCACCCTGTTAGAGATAATCGATAATCCTGCATAGAGACAGAAATGGGCAGATGATCCCCTGCCACTATGAATAGGATAAAGCAGATATCAAGGAATAAAGCAGAAAGAGCCCATCAACAGGTATGGCCTACTTTGCCATGCAGCGCATGGCTTTCACTATTCATTTAGCACCATGGCAGCCCTCTGTACTGCAACAACCAGGGGCAGTAAGACAGGAGAACATTTTATTGGCCTAACAAGTACATTTGAAACTGTGATCCACTACTTCCTCTAAATAAATTAACAAGACTCACCTTTGGCTCAGATACTATTCAATGATATAAAAGATACCTAGAAAACAGAACATTCCAGATGTTCACTTACAATTCCCTCTTGGCCAGTGGATCTCTTACTGCAGCTGTTCCTCAAAGATCTGTCCTAGTCCTCGTACTCTTTTCCATTTTCATCTGTGGTATGACTGTTGGCCTTCTAGATCTCAATTTCTAGCTTCTGGCAAAAGTAACAGGCTTCCTCCTCCAAATGATTATGCGACTGCATGATAACAAGCCTCAAACACTTTGTGGATTACAAATAGCTGGAATCCATATGAGCTCCAACCTTGGGCCCCATCATGCCAGCAGCAGGACTGTAAGTAGTCACTGGCCAGTGAACAGGGTACAATAGAGTGTCTCATAGTTGGTCTGTTTAGATGGATCTAGGGATAGAGGGTGTTAGTACTATTGCCCTAAATACTCTTTATTGCCAAATGACATTGCATTTTCTCATGTTTGCATTGTTCCATTATAACTCTTTATTGTTCAGTGACATTGCATTTTGCTCGTGTTAGTACTGTTGCCTTAAAGACTCTTTATTGCTAAATGACATTGCATTTTCTCATGTTTGCATTGTTCCATTATAACTCTTTATTGTTCAGTGACATTGCATTTTGCTCGTGTTAGTACTGTTGCCTTAAAGACTCTTTATTACTAAATGACATTGCATTTTCTCATATTTGTATTGTTGCATTATAAATCTTTATTGTTCAGTGACATTGCATTTTGCTCATGTTAGTACTGCTGCCTTCAAGAATCTTTACTGCTCAATGACATTGCATCTTTTTCATATCTGTACTGTTGTATTATAAGCCTTTTTTCTCCCTCAATGACATTGCATTTTTTTCCGTATTTGTATTGCTGCATTATAAAAGCTTTACTGCTCACTGATATTGCCTTTGTGTGCATGCTTGAATGTCAAGATCTTTTCTGTTGAGTTCTGGAGAAGGGGGTAAATGTATGGTTTCATTACATGCATATCTCACTCTGCCTTACTGCTAACTGGTGCACTGTTGAAATAATTTGATTGTTGTTGTGCTATTGCCCTTTAAACTAAAGTGTCACCTAGAACAAAATCTGTTATCACTTGCCACCTTGGGGTGTTGGGCCTAAAGAGGGAGTGTCACCAGATTCAGGTATAAAGGAACCCTATATCTACTTCAGCTACACCTGTGGGTGCGCTACACTAGAAGGATCACACTACTCCTGTCTAAGGAAATTTGAGGAGTCTAGATACATGTTTTGTTTTCTATTTCTATTTGGCTGGAATAATGGGACCAACAATGTTATTAATACCAGCAGCAGCATCTCCAGGGATGGGCACAACATCCTGACAAAAACATGGAAGCATTCCCTGTTCCTCTTCTAGGACTGACAAGAATGGCTCTCCCTTGCTCACTGAGGGGACCTGAACAGCTGCAGATGATGTGGCTAACCCTGGTCCTTAGTAGTTATAGATGCTACACCAGTGGGATCCAGGGTAAAAGATGAGTGGTCTGGGGTACAACTAATGGCCACAGCAAATTACTAGCTTGTTGTGATGGCAAAGTCTATTTGCTTAACTTTTTCTATTTGTGGCTGGAAGAAGGACAAGCTGGAAATGGTGCCTCTTTCCCAGTTAAATAAGCAGCAAATGTTGGTAAAAACTATAAGTGTTTAACAGTCACTTTTTTTACATACCAACACAGTAAAAAGTACTTTAAAAACATGTTGCCAGACACACAGAGTAAAATAAATACAATTTCTCCACAGAAAAAAATGGCTTTTAGTTGCTTTAAACAACCTTTAAACTGACAGGAAAAAAATTACTCCCATTTGCAAGTACAGTACAGTCTCAAGCTCATGACAGTCAGTTAAAATATAAACTCCTAGCTTTAAATTAACTTTCCTGAAGAGGAAAGTATTAATAATAAACAAATATGATTGAATGGAAGCTTATCTAGCTAGAAAAGGCACAGCACAAGCCAACCTTCAATCCTTGAAAGCTTCAGATGAGCATACTCTTTGACATTAGTAAAGCTCTGAAGGGCTTAGTACCCAAACTTGTCTTTTAGACAGCTTAGCTTAAGTTGAGTCTGAGTGTGTGTATGGTGGCTTGAAGCTTTGGAAACTAGCTGGTTGTTATATCCTTGGCAGGATATAACCCATACAACTACGGCTACTGCAACAGTGATTAATATGATGAACATCATTTTGCTTAATTTTTGTAACTTTAAGACAGTTTAATTCACAGGAGTATTCTTAAATGCATACTGGCAACACAGGTTATGGTAGTATAGAATGATTCTTCGTTACAACACTCAGGTTTTATACTGTGTAAAAAGTTGGACTATGAAAAGAGAGTAGGACAAGTGAAAGAGGGTTTAAAAAGCAAAACTAAATTGGAGAAGTAACTAAAAACAAACTCAAGTGATAAGAGGAGAGCTTAAAGAAATACTCACCTAAACTAGAATTCTAGCATCAGAGTAGATAGAGGCTTGATTATAAGATATAGTGGATAATTTGAGGAAACATTTTGTTCTGCATCAAAGATACCACTTACATTTAGCAAATAAAATGTGTTGTTAGCTATATAGCGGCAAGTAACTGTATATACATGGGTAAGAATGGAAGACATTTTTGCCAGATACTTTGGAGTTATCTTCTGTATACTGTTGTTTCACATTGCCTCTTCAAATGAGTGAAGATGAAGGAAGCTTCAATTATTCTAAGGGAGGCTGTCCTGTACCATAAATAATGAGTAATTCAGTGCTCTGTCTTCTGTTTTGTATCTGGAGTTGGTAAATGTCAAATAGCAGGTGGCTGAAGAGCTGAACTTCCTACTAGATTTGTGTCCTGTTTACAAGTTGTCTAGATGAAGGTATACATATTGCTGAGTGATTTCGCTAACTAAAAGAAGTTGAATGTATTCAAGCTTGTATAAAGAATCCAGCTATCCTAGTACAATGTTGGATGGCTTACAATGAGAAGGGCATTAGGATGCTAGAATGAGAACAGAGAAAAGCCACTGATAGGGTACGCTGGATAGAGGGAAATGGTATGACAGAAGACTAAATGAGCTGCAGCTGTCCTTATTAGAGGTTAAAAAGACAAGGGACACATGATGTGCCAAGAAGATGTGAAGGGGTCACCCTGAATAAGAAGGAAAAGCTAAGGGGGGACAGTGACAGTAGAGTGTAAGAAAGAATTTCATTTCTTCTGGATATCTGAAAACACTTCTTAGTAGATAGGGTTGTGACCCAATGGAATGGATACAAGAATAACTGATGCAATGGAAATGTATGGACACTTTCATCAAAGCCTGGAATAGTTGGACAAAGGGTGAGAATCAGGATAGGAAAGGAGGAAGTAGAGTGTGAAATGCACTTACATTTCCTAGATCCCTCTAAGGCAGCTGAAACCAAAAACCACCCCTAACATCCATGAATGCCTGTTAGACTGCAGTACTGAATTCATATGTGTCTTTGGCTATGTAACCATCTTACTGATAAAGCTCACCAGTTGTCGTGTCATTGCACATTACCTGATCCAAACCATCACCCTGCCAAGTACCATTGGGATTTAAATTCATATGACTAGTATTTACAGTTTACTTAACTAATATGTAACATCACTAGGCTGGAACATATGATATCCAATCTGTGGATGACACTCCTTTTTATCTAGAGTGTCTCTATCATCCAAAAGAATTATAGTGTCCACTCTTTCAAAACATGACAGCATTCCAATAACTCCCTTCTCAGTTCAAAAGCACAAAGTCATAATTTTTAAGCCACTGATATGGTAAACAAGCAAATTCTCTCTTCTGCAGCCCAAAAGGTGGGATTTGGAAAAACTTGCTCTAAGTTCCAAAGGCTATGGCTATTCGCAATTAAAGATGGTTAGTAGATATTCACAGAATTACATCAGCTTCAAACAGGTAGCTTCCAGATCAAAGCAAGCTATTTGCATTGAGCATCCCATGCAACTTACAATAGTAATTTCATGAAAAGCACAAAGCAATACAGAACAACAGGTCTTAATACCCAGTGGCTCAGCATTTCACACTGTGACTTAGTTATTTATATATTTATTTATTTATTATTTATTTTTTTGATAACCAGGTTAGTGGCCTGATCCTCAAGGTTACATGTGCAACAAATACAACATATAACATAAAATATTTAACATGAAAATAGATGCATACTGCTGATGTTTACTTAATGACAAAAGATTTAGGAGGCTAATATTCTCATAGGATAATGTTTAGTAGTTAAAGTCATATTACACATCAATGGGATTTTCAGTCTAAGAATAAATGATTAAAGGAGTGGAGAGTGTAAATTGGATGTTGTAGCGTACTGAGATGTAATATTCCAGATGAACATGGCTAATATTTACATCAGAACTAACTACTAACATATTAACAGAAATACAGCCACATACCAGCTAAGAAATAAATAGATCAATAGACTCACCCCTGGATTCATCAAGCTCTGCACGGTGTGCAGGAATAGTGGAAGAGCTGCTGCACACAATATGGCCGACGAGCGATCCAGGAATGAGCTCCCAGGACGTGCGCTAGCACTCCTACACTATTTCTGCACGGGCACTACGGCTATATGCTAATTACCTCATTTGCTGGTGAAAAACATGCAAATGAGATGAATTAGCGATCCAGGAAGCAGGCAGACATCTGTGCAGGAATAGTGCAACCTGCAGAAAAGTATTCAGTTACTAACCAAATACATTTCTGCAAATTACAAAACGGAGGCATGACAGTTTGAAAGAAAGCATGTATTCAATGTAGTAGGCATGCCAATGGCCAAATATATGGCCATTAGCATGAACAATAGTTGCAATTTTATAAATAATAATAATATAATAAATATTTTTTTATAAAAAACAAGTTTTTTTTTTTGGCCGATCTCGGCTGTGTAAGCGTAGGGCAGCAGTGCGCAAACGAGATCACCACAAAAATAAGAAAAAAAGGGGGGAAATAAGCTTTTATAGCCAAATCAGCATGTTGCCATAATAGTCTATGCCATGCATAAGACAACAATACACCAGGGACTAGTGGTTGCTAACGGGGAAGGCTCAGCGTGAGTGTGGTAACTATGAATTAGCATTCTGGTTTATGTAAATGAGGGGATTGATACTGAATCACAGATTTCATCTCAGTGTTAGCTTGCACCCAACCGTGTAGGTGCAGCAACACCATTGTATAAGTGTAAGAGGTGGATGACCTCATAAGGGGAGTATCATGCATGCTGTAAGCTTATTGGAGCAGTGTGGCCTGTGTTTGCCCTTAGCTAAGCAAAGCTAAGGAAGGGGGTGTGTCTGAGGCTGCCTAGTAGTGTTTACATTGCCTAAACGGGTGTGCACGCCACGCACCAGGTTTTAAACAAAAAAAAAAAAAAAAACACAGGAAATAGCACCTCTGTCCACATCTGAGCACTGGGTATGCGTGGCATACCTCTGGGCTTAAACGGGAAAGCAATGGGAAGGGAAAACAGCAGTAGGAAGGCAATCAAGGACAGCTAGCATAGCTGGCGGGTGAAATGTATCAGAATCAGACAATTAGACAGTCAACAGCCCAGCACACTACTATAAACTATGCAGACAATTTTCTTTCTGGTTTTTCCCACAAACTCCACACTATTGGTGTACACAGACAGGGAAAATATACCTGACAAAACTAACAAAATGTTAGGGGCTGCTGTCACTCTCATACATCAATATGTGCAAGAGGCTGAGGGTGGTGAGGATGTGAATGTTAATGACCATTCCACAGTGAGGAGGAGGAGAAGAGTGTACAGACCCAGCATAATCTACCTGGGGCTACATGAGCTGAAGATAGAGGAGTGCTATAGGGTGGACAGGGACATTCTACAGCAAATTGTTGAGCTGTGCCGGCCCCACCTCACATACAGAACCAACAGAGGGGAACCCATCCCAGTGGATACCAAGGTATGTGTAGCCACAGGTACATTCCAAAGGGCAACTGGGGATATCATGGGGATCTCACAGGCATCAGCATCCAGGGTATTCCACCAGTTCCTGGATGACATGTCAGCACATGCCAGTGAGCACATATATTTCCTCAACACCACTGAGTCATTGACCAGCAATATGCATCTCTTCCACCAAATAGCAGAATACCCTGAGGTAGTAGGTGCTACAGACTGCATGCACATACACATCAAAGCACCACCCAGTGAGCAGGGCAGGGTCTACATAAACTGCAAGGGCTTCCCCTCCATCAACTGCCAGGTCATGTGCGATGCCCAGGGCATTATTTTGAATGTGTGTGCTGGCAGCTCTGGAAGCTATCATGACTCCCACATCTGGCATATCACACAGCTGTACCAGTCATTTGCCAATGGAGACATCCCATATGGCCATCTAGTGGGGGATGCTGGCTACACACTGGAGCCGTGGCTGATGGCACCCCTCAGAAATGCTCACACACCTGAACAAGAACTCCATAATGAGGCACATGCACAAACCAGAATCATAATAGAGCGAGTGTTTAGGCGGCTCAAGTTACAGTTCTGCTGCCTGGACATATCCGGTGGAGCTTTGCAGTACTCTCCAGCTACATGTACACAAATGTTCATAGTATGTGCCAAGCTACACAATATGATCCTGTGGAAACAGCTGCAGCAGGAACAGCACGGGGCAAGGCCACACAGCCCCCCACCATTGCCAAGGCCATCACAGGTACAGAGTGACTCGGAGGAGGAACTACTTGAGCCTGCCCATGTAGGCAAAAGGAGGCATGCCCAGTATGCCCAGGCCTTGGCAAAGAGGCAACGCATAGCACATACACTGACACGGTAGCGACCCAGGGAATGACATCTCTCTCTGACTCACATGTACAGTAAATGGGAAGCCAAACATGATACTACCTGTGCTTTACCATGTATAGGGAGTGCACTATGTGCATCCAACATAGGCAGCCCTCCGGCACCGTCCTCAATACTGACCCACTCACAAGGTAAGTGACTCTTCCTATCAATTACTGAATGGAGTAGTATGTTCTGATAGTTGTATCTATGGTATGGACACGAGCATGCAAGGGAATCCGGTGGCTGAATGGGATGGCAGTAGATAGTGGACACCTATATGAGCAGCATGAAACCCATAACAAATAGTGGTGTCAACACACTATGCAGTACTAGACAAGGTGACAAATCCCACTGCAGTACATGTTGTGGCCCAAATGTGTGTCCATAGGACACACACAACAAGTCAGTGAGGCTCACATACCCACCACCAGCCTCAGTCAGCAGGACAAGTGTAGATGGCCATAATGAATGGCTGGGATAAGGCCTCCAACTGATGGCAATGGTGAACAGCCCCCCTCCATGACGACTACAACAGTTCTGGCAGTTGTATGTTAGTTCTGAAGGGTAAGAAGTCTGAAACTGAAATATAGGTCACTAAAACCTAAGATCTCTACTCTACTGATATGCCTCCAGTCTGCATGATAGGTCAGAATACAATATGAAATGGAAGCCAACAGAGTACCTGAAATGCCAGTAAAGTCATAGCAAATGTTTAAAATCATCAAGTGTGCCCCCACCCACAATCGTATGTAGAAATGTAGTAACATATAAGTGTGAGAAGTCATATCATGGAGCACAGATTACCTGAGCTGGCCCGATCTACAGGATAGATTGTTGCATGTGTACAATATGCAGGGGTTTATGTGTTAGGTTGTTGTGTATTCAATATTGTCTGGAAGTGGTCAGCATGTAGGCATGGAGGGTTGTGTCTCCGTGGCCTGTGGGCAGTACTGTGGTTGATAGGGCCATGTTCTGACAACTGCAGTGCCAACCTCAATTCTTCTCAGCAATACCCATGTCAGCAGTCATCCATACTCACTGTCCAGATGTCAATATCTGTCACTGTCTGAAAGATGGACATGCCATAAATGTGGGCCCATACATACACACAGTACACAGGTGGAGGTACCCCAGAAAGAGTGCATAAAATGTAACTGTTAACTACACACACCTTTGGAATTGTACATACAGGTTAGTAGCACATTAGTTGTCTGTGTAGTATGGAATACTGATGTAGTCTGGCCAATCACTGGCAGACCACAAAAGGCACAGTTATGAAGTAATGAGAGACTGCCTATGTCCCCGCACAAGGCAGCATAAGGGGAATGTCCCAGGTATATCTGTGAGTCAGCTGCAAGTAGCTTCCATATCACACATGCACTCAGCTCACCCCACCATCAGCCACAGGTGTATCACAGGTCATATCCTTGCTGTTGGGAATGAGCACAGTATGACCCCACTTCTGTATGGGAATACCCACAGAATGCAGCATACTGAAGAGGTGTCCCATGCAGGTGTGTCCCTAGCTGTAAGCAGCACCCTGCCTGCATCCAGACCAATGGATCATTATGGACAGTAACTATTGCCATTAACACCTCACACACTTACCCTGTCACCCCACGGGAATCCACTGGCTGCAAGCCTGGGAAGGTAGGAGTGACAGAATGCACTGGCCTGCTACAGATGGTCTACATCACTACCAAATGCCCTACAGCTCTCTGTCAAAGGCCTGTGCCTCACCCGTAGTGCCAATGTATGGTATATCATGGGGTCCAAACTAACAGCCTAACACAGTCAACAGAACACAAATGCAAGGCCATGTTGACAAATCCCAGTAGCATGCCCCCCATGTCCTACTACATGAACTGTGGACCACTCCATAAATACCGCTGGAATGAAGGACCAACTATAGGGATACTTTGGGTCTATATTAGAACATCGAAATTTCAAAACTTCGAATGTTCTGATATTGAACCCTATTCAGCGAAACCTGAAAACATCGAGCATACAGAACAGCAATTTTTTTTCCTAGGGAAAAAATTTGCTGTTCCAAAACAGATACACACAATACAAGCACACCAAACAAACAGCAATCCACACACATACACCTAAAATCTTACACATAACCCTGCACTAAACTATACACACACCACTAACTATCCACTTACCTTAACCTAAACCCTAACCCTAAGGTCTGTCACTATCGCACACTCACCTCACCTGCGCCCTAACCCTAACTCACCTACTCCACCCTAACCTTCACATCCACACAATCGCACACTTACCTGACCCAAGCCCTAACCCTAGCTCACTTAACCCACCCTAACCCTCACGTGCACACAGTCACACACATACCTAACCCGCACCCTAACCCTAACTCATCCTAACCCTCACGTCCACATAATCGCACACATACCTAACCTGCACACTAACCCTAACTAACCTAACCCGCACTCAATCTCACACTCCTTTTTTTTCAAAACAGGTTTATTGTTTTAACATACAAGAGAAATATCATAACAATTTTATACAAGTAATTAAAAATAGATATGATTATAACATTCAACAAAACAACTAAAGTATTTAAAAAGACATCCACTACAATCAGATCAATTAATTAAACTAAAATACCATGCTATTGAAATTAGGATTTTTTTAACAAGTTTTGTAAATTATCCCATACAATATAATAAGATGTTTTTCTAGTTGTTCTTGACCTAATTGTGTTTATTTCCATATGGCACACTATATTCATAACATTTTTAAATTCATTGAATGAAGGAGGCGTATCTGAAATCCAATTTCTGGTTATTATTTTCCTAGCCACTGCTAGAATAGACCATAACAAGGGAAGCTTAACCTTTTTAACACTTTGAGGTACAGGTGTGTTGAATAATATAAGAGATTTAGAAATAATGAAATTATCTGTAAAAAGAGCCTGCAAAAATTCATTAATTGACTTCCAGTATTCTTTCAATTTTATACAGTCATAAAACATATGAGCCCAGTCAGCATTAATTTCTACATTACATCTCTTACATAGATTATCTTTATTATTTATTTTATTCATCATCAAAGGTGTATAAAAAGATCTATGTAAAAATTTCCATGTATAAAGTCTCCAGACAATGAAAGACGTAGTTCTATAGGCAGTCTCCAATATATATTGTTTATCTTGTTGATTTGGTGGGTCCCCATTAATAGAAGTGAAATAATTCCAGTATGTATCTACACTGTAAAAAGTTTCTTGTCTGATAATTTTATGTATGTATGAAAGTTTACCTTTATCAGAAACTTTATGTTGTAAATTTAATATCAAGTAATCAATCAGTGTTGGAATAGATTCTTTAACTGTTATAGACATTAGATCTATTCTATTAATGAGATGTTATCTAAAGGTCTGAACCTCTAACCAGCAAGTTTCTCTTAGATCAAATTCTTGTTTTAAGAAATCTAGATTTTTAACTTTATTATCAGATATCAACTGATACCAGTACTTTAGATCATTATCTATAGCTAAATGAGTTCCTTCAGAAGTAGATGACAAAAGCATACCCTGAGTATACATTATAGGGAATATAATAAAATTCCATTCCCTATACTTAGGGTGCATGAATATAAAGTTACGATAGCTAATAATAATATTTAATGGGTAACAAACCATATGTTTAGGTGTAATAGGTGAAGTACAAAATTCCTTTAGTAACCATAACATGGAGTTATTTACAATCATATTTTTATGTGTTAAGGAGATTTTCATGAAGTGCATACTAATTAGCTCCCAATAATCTTTCCATTTTGCGACATATGACTGATCTAGTAATAAAGTAATAACTTTTACAATAGAAGAGATAGTATATAAATTAAAGTCTGGAAAAGAAATACCCCTTGAGACCAGCTATTAGTATGTTTCTTTAATGCAATCCTAGGTCTATTAGGTGCCCATAGGAAATTTAACATTAGTGTATTCAGTTTCTTGATAATTATTTTTGTAGGTGGAAGTATTATTGATTGTATTAAGTATAAAATCTTGGGGAATATTATCATTTTAATAATTGTAAGTCTCTCCTCCATAGTAAAAACATATTATTCCAGGTATTAAAAGATTTTGTATATTAAGAAAACAGGTATTATAATTATTATATATAATAGATTTAATATCTTTAGATAGTATTATACCTAAATAAGTTATCTGACCTGAATTGGGTACATATTTAGTAAAATCACTAATGAGAATATTTTTTCGTGTATATATAGGTAGTATTTTAGTTTTTCTTCATTGAATATTAAACCAGAAATACTTTTAAAATTCATCATTTTATCAAATAGAGACTGCATAGAAGAATTAGATCCTGCTGATGTAATTAGAACATCATCTGCAAAAGTTTAATTTTGGATGTTGTATTTTCATCTATTTCAAAACCCTCTATGTCAGTACTGTTTCTGATCAAATTAGCCCAAGGCTCCATTACTAAAGTGAATAATAGTGGAGAAAGTGGACATCCTTGTTTTGTACCTTTAAAATGGGTATTTTTGTGAAACATATGTTCCTACCTTAATATAAGCCAATGTTCCTTTGTATAAATGCTCAATTAGATTTACAAATGCATCTGAGAAGTTTGTGCACTTCAGTAAGGTAAACAGATAGTCCCAACTTACTGAATCAAATGCTGAACTTATATCAAGACTAATAAGTGTTAAATCTTTCTTTTTCCTATTTGCAAAATCAATTAATGTTAAAGTTCTTCTTATATTATCAAAAGTATTTCTATTTACAATGAAGCCTGTCTGATATATATCTATAATGCCGGGGATGATTGTCTTCAATCTATCAGCAAAAATACTCATAAACATTTTATAATCAACATTAAGTAATGAGATGGGCGATATGAAGTACATCTAGTTGGATCTTTATTAGGTTTTAAAATTGGCGAAATAAATGTATATTGCCAAGATGGGGGTTATTAACTCAGTTTGGGCCAAAATAAAAACCTTATGTATTAATGAATATGTACTTTTAGAAAGGATTTTATATATCTCTGGTATAATACCATCATTACCCGGTGATTTGTTTGATTTAAGCTTATTTATTTGTGTAATAACCTCTGTATATGAAATACTTTTGTCCAATAGTTTAATCTGTTGTTTATTAAGCTTTTTATTCATGTTTGTGGTTATAAACTCCTTTATTTTATCTTTAGGTTCCATGTTAATGTTATTATGGTTAATTTTGTGAAAGTGATTTCTAAATTCATCTAGTATTTCTGGTATACTAGAAACATTCTTCTTTTTCCTTAGAGAAAAGATTTCTTTGATATGGTTTTCTTTATTCAACCCTTTTGTTTTATTTTTAAGTCTATGTAAGTATTTGGGGCTTATTGAATAAGACAAAAACTTGTATTTCTCTAAAGTTATTTTAACTTTATGAGTTAAAATTTCTTTGTATTTATCATTTAGTTTGTTTATTTCTTCAATAACTTTCTTGTCCATAATATTTTCTTTATTATTATGTTTATAAGAGTCTAATTTACTTTGAATATCTAACAATTCCTTATCCCAAGATTTCCTTTTATTATTATACCATCTGATACTTTGTCCATATAGATATGATTTTAAGGCATCCCAAACATAGACAATGGAGACTTCAGGAGTATTATTTATGTCTAAAAATGTTTTACTTCTGAAAGTATATATTCTTTATAGTCTTTTAGTTGAGTTAAGTATGCTGGTATCCTTTTGATCTGAACATTATGAGTATTTTTTATCATGAATTCAAAAACAATTGAATTATAATCAGATATAGGACATGAAATGATTTTGGAATTAATTAAATCTGTTACCATCTGGTTAGAAATAAAGACCCTATCTATTTTTGAATACGTTTTGTATCTGTTAGAAAAAAAGGTGTATGGTAATGATTTTGAATCTATCTGATTATTAATATCATTCAAATGATAAGAATTAGCAAAATCATTTAAATGTTTTGCATTAGATGTCATTCTTCTTTTTTCTATAGTGGTAGTATCACTTTCATGTAGTATACAATTAAAGTCACCAGCTAAAATAATATATCCTATAGACAATGATATGATCTTATCAAGATGATGTTTCACTGTATTAATACCAATTCCAGGTATCCAATATACATTAATTAAAGTGTAAGTCTTCCCATTAATTTGTATTGTAACCATACAAAACATTCCTTTGTCATCCTGATAAGACTTAATGGTTTTAGGAATGGGCATACTTTTATTCCATAAAATAGCCACTCCTCTTTTTTTCTGAGTGTGCTCTGAACTAACCAATACTGTATATTTGTTTGTGGCTAGTTTATCAATATCTTTTTCAAGAGATGGGTTTCTTGCAGGAAGACTAAGTTGGCCTTATGTAAATTAATGTATCTTATTAGGCTTGCCCTTTTACACGGATTATTCAATCCATTAATGTTTAAAGAAATTCCTTTTAAATATGTCATTTGGCATTTTTAAAACTTAAGAATCTTATGATCAAAATAACAAATAACAACATAAGTAATGTTACATCTCCTCCTTTAGGTGTACCTTTAAATATAGCTGTATTTATTGAATCTCTTATGGGATTTTGTATAGGATTCAATTTTGTTTGTAGTGACAATGAGTGTACAAAATATATTGTGGATGTCAAAACTATATACATATAACAATGAACAAGTGAAAATAATGTAAGGATTAAACCTTGCATCCAGCCTGGAGTTAAAAACTCCAACTTAGAGTAGTATTTACCACTCAAGTTAACCCCCTACCCTAAGCAGCAGTACCTCAGCTACCACCTTATCAATTTAATACTGGTTATATTTAACTTAAATTAACAGCTTTCAATTCAATTATCTAGCAAGACAAGACTACACATTTGATAAAACAGCATCATATAAACTATAATTACCTTTTTTAAAAAAAAAAACTATTCATACTACTATATACATCTATGTAATATAATAGACTTGTATTCAAATAGCATTCAAATAATCTTGATATTAGGAACCAAGAGGAGAGAGAGAAATAAAAGATGTGAAAGAGGGAGAGAGAGTGAAAGAAAGAGAGAGAGAGAAAAAAAAAGGAAGGCATATTTACATATTAATTTATTCAAAGTATGTAAAAATAAGCTCTAACATTCATTTAAATCAAAAACTTTGGCTAATATAGTTCAGACATTACATATATTAAGATGCATCTATTTTCTGTCATGTAAATGCAGTCAACAGCTTCCAAAAAAACCTTGAATTGCTTGTATATGAGCATTTTACTCATACTCATTATTGTCAATAGAATAAAATATTATATTTATAGAAATTGTTATAAATCATACTGCATAGTTATGCAAATTCTCAGAAACACTTGCATTATTGTAAAAAGCCATCTGTATCTTGTATGTCTATACTACTGCTTTAAAATATATCACATGACAATTTCTTCCAGAATAGAGTTATAAAGTTATTTATGCTTGTCAATCAGATGAATTAAATGAGTTATAGTAATGTATATGTTTGGAACATAAGTTTTAACACAGATTAGTATGCTGCAGTCAAGTAGATTTTCAAAACACTTGAATAAATGTTTCATTTTCTATGCCTTCTAAAATAAGACATTTACTTACTACAAGAAACTGCATCATTTAAAATCATTATAACTGACATATTTTATGAATTATAACATAGATATTTAAGTAATTATATAAAATAACTCACATTTAAATGTTAAAGAGTTCATTTTCCTTCACATAGTCTCATTTGCATCAGTTCTACTTCCTGGTAGAGTGTTCTTCCTGAATCTGCGATGTGTCAGTGTGATATCTGGGTCAAAGGTCCGATTGACTGCTTTCAGCTTCTCTGTGAGAATTCTGAGAGTTGAAGCTTTTAAAACAACTCGAGGACACTGTTCATGAGGTAGCCCACATCCCAGATTGTCTCCCTTAACATTTTGGCGGGAAACTTGTTAAGAACTAGTTACAAACATTCATTTAGCAGTGTAAATGCATCTAAACATGACAAAACCTTCACGATGTATTTTACAGGTTATTACAGCCTCTATTTAAGTGAAATTAAGCCCAAAGTTATTAATAAGTAATAAAACTCAATATTTTTGTCCCAACTCAATTTTTATGCAAATCTTATTATTTACTGTGTCTATATGATCAAAAGCATTTCTATATATTAATATGGAAAAAAATAAAGAGAAAGAATAAAGAAAAGAAAAAGAGTAGAAAATAAAAGAGTGTAAAGCAGAAATAAAAAAAATGTAAGAGAAAGCTATAAGAAGTATATACAATGGAATATTACTTACTGTTTATATTAATAGAGTTAAAAATAAAACATATTATTTACTATTATTTAGTTCTAATTATTATTAGTTAAAGCATGACAGATTATTTACAAACAAGCATAAGCAGTATAATCAAGAAAGTATAATTAGGAATAGCATTTGAAGAACATATAAACTTTTTACAAGGAATAAATATGTTATTATTCCATTTATCATATTTTCATTACTCTTCTCTCCCTGCCCTCCCCCACCCTTTACCCACTACATAATCTAAATAGAATGTCATTGTTTAAAGAAAGAAAAGAAGAAAAGGAGAAAAAATAGAAAAAAAAATGTATCAAATTACCGACTTTACTTCTCTTTTTCAGAAAGAGAAACAAATTGAATAATAGCTTGTTATTAGTTCCTCAGATATTTTGACTGGTTATGAAACAAAACATTTCTTTGCACACAGAGAATAACTTTGATTAAATCTTTTTCAGAATATTTGTGGCTTTCTGGAAATGCAGGAACTATATTTAAAAAGATTAATAATGAAGTAAAATGATGAGAGAAAAAAAGAAAAAAAACATAGAACAAATCATTTGTTTTTTAGTCTCTTCTTCTTCTCTGAAGTCTTCCACGAAGTTTCAGTTGCCAGTCTCTTTAATGAAGGACTAGCCCATTCCATTTCCTCTATTTTATCCAAAATCTTATTTTTTTTTGATAAACGGTAAAGCAGAGTCTAAGTCATCAAAAATTTTAGGACCATCAGGAAGGAAGATTTATAGCTTGGCAGGAAACAGAAGGTATGTTTTAAACTGTGCTTTTTAAGCTCCCTTATTAGTGGCAGAAAAACTTTTCTTTTAGCTATTACCAAGGAAGAATAGTCATTGTGAAAACGCACAGTTGTCTCATTAATCTTAACAGGAGCTTTAGCCCAAGCAGATTTAAGAACCATCTCTTTATCAAAGATGATAGAAATCTAACTATAACTGATCTAGGATAGTTTTGTTACAGTTAGTATTAGCTATAGATCTATGTGCTCTTCGATACCAAAGAGAATGCTTCTGGTAAGTCTAAAGTTTTAGGGAGCCATGTTGTTAAAAAGAAGTAATATTGTTACCTTCAATATTTTCTGGCAGTCCAAAAATCCTAATGTTATTAAGCCTAGATCTATTTTCCAGGTCATCCAGCTTTGTTTGTAAATATGTATTTTGTTTCAGCAGAAACTCAATGTTGATTTCCTCTTCTTGGATTCTATTTTCCATGTCATTCACAGCTTCTTCTATGCCTGTCATCTGGATCTTCTGTTGTTGCAGGTCTATATGTAACAAGTCTATTTGTTTTGTAGTTTTTCTATGAAGGTATCAATTTTAGTATCCATTTTATCCATCTTAGCAGTAAGTTGCTGGATTATAGTTATCAGAGACTGAAGTTCTTTCTTGATGCTGGAGTCTTGAGAATTTATCTTACTGGAACTCATTTCAGACTGATAAACTGACAGGAAAATTTCCAAAGTGATTTCTGACAGGAATATTGTTAAAATTTCCTTTCTTTTTTAGATATAGTTCAAGAACTATATAAAACAAACATATTTAGAAAGAAAATTACTTCAAAAATTAATTTTTTAAGTAATTAATTCCTGTCAGTGTAATGAAATTGGTGGAGCTGAAGAAATCTGCTGCTATCCTGTGTTCATCCTTGGCCACGCCCCAATCTCACACTCCTGAACCCGACCTGTAACATTCCACCACAGCACTGAAAATACTGAAGCAACAGAAACGGACAACCGGATTCTTTCCCTAAGAAAAAGTTTGGTTTTCTGTTGCTTCGATATTTTCAGCTTTCGCTGAATAGGGTTCGATATTAGAACATTCGAAGTTTTGAAACTTCGATGTTCTAATATAGACCCAGATACTTCTCAGATATCGCTCACATAATGTTAGGAAGAGGACAGAATAACAGAGTGGGGGCGTGTAGAAGCATAGAAGTCTAAAACTGTGATGTGTGCCCATAATACCCCTGCCTGCAAACCCAGTAATGTGTGGCTACAAACCTGCTCGTAAACCACAATGTGAATGGCAACTGACCAGATATAAGAACCCTGCCTCTGGGTAACCTGGGTGAATCTGTACCAGCTGAGAGTTATGGCCACAGCAGGATATGGCCATTCTGTTCAGTCAATATATGTTCAAGAAGGCCAACATAGTACCAAGGTGCTGGAACATTTACATAGACCCATCAGCAAGTGTCTGCAGCTATCCCTCCAGAATGACAGGAGTGTGCAAGAATGTGTAAGCTGTGGACCACAATACTGGACTCAGCTTCAGTCATCTTGTATTTCCCAGGAAATAACTGTGAGCAAATAATTATATCTGTCAGTAGTTGATGACATAATATATCACAGTGTAAAACAGTACATATGTCTGAATATCTCTGCTAACACCAACCATGTAACATAAGCAACACAGACAGCAATAGTTACAGTTTCCCCTATCTGTTGCCCATTGTGACTCCATATTGTCAACCTATCTACAGATATCCTGCAGAAACAGGTTGCTAACTGTAGATGTAGAACACAAAACCCTGGACTGGACTACAACCCTACCTGGAATGGATTCACACATACTGGGCATGCTCCTACACTTAGAGAAATGAAGCCCATGTCTGACAGCACAGTGGACTATACATATCTGTGATTCGCAGATGTCTGTGCAAACGCACCAAATTGTACACCATTTATGCTTCACATACACATTGGATAGGAATACTCACACATATCCAAGGCCAACACACTATAATATGTCAAACATACACACACAGAAATGTGGAGAAGAGAGATACAGACAGTGACAGAGATAATTCCATTATGAGGCCTGTCCCACCCACTACACAGCCAATTGGCCGATATCACATGATGTGCTGATGTTAATCACTGTAGACATTCCTTTTGGTAGCCCTCAGCCCTATGGTGCTTGTGATAACTGTGTAACAAGATAGTACAAATCAGTATTCATGTAGCATATGTATACTCAGTCCTGTCAAATGTAAAGTTGTGTGTGTGTGTGTGTGTGTGTGTGTGTGTGTGTGTGTGTGTGTGTGTGTGTGTGTGTGTGTGTGTGTGTTTCCAGATGAATGATTTATGGCCCATTCACACACAAACTGCATTTCCCATTGCCCATGCTAGCACTCCTGCTGATGTCAGTCACCTTGAAATAAACCATCCCCCAAATCTCAACCCTATGGGCTCTGTGGTGCTTGTGATAACTGTGTAATACTGTAATGTAGCAAGCCCTGCAACATATAAACTCAGTGGCGCTTGTGATAACTGCGTAATACACTAGTGTAGCATACTAGTTAGTTAGGAAGTCTAATCCCAGACATGGCAACTCTGAAATTGTGTCTGTTTGTGTGAGAGACTGTGTGTGTCTTTGATGACACCTGATTTTGTGGACATTAACACTTACTACTCTCCCCTTACCCCTCCTTTAGGACTGCTGCTGATGTCACTCACCTTCAAAGACACCTTTAGACAACTCTCCAACATATAAGTTCAGTGACGCTTGTGATAATTGCATAATACCATAGTGTAGTATACTAGTTAGGTAGGCGTTAGAATCCCAGACATGGCAACTGTGAAACTATGTTTGTGTGAGAGAGTGTATGTCTTTGATGACACCTGATTTTGTGGACATTCACAAATACTACTCTCCCCTTATCCCTCCTTTAGCACTGCTGCTGATGTCACTCACCTTCAAAGATACCTTTGGACCATTCTCCAACATATAAGCTCTGGGGTGCTTGCGATAAATGTGTAACACTGTAATAGCAATACATAGCTAGGTAGGGGTTCGAAACTCAGTAATGGCAAGTTTGTGTGTGTGTGTCTGTCATCAGTATCCTGTGTGGATGGTGGAATGATTCTGTAATAACAGGATCTATTGTGGTGCGGGTTTTGCTACATAATTATATTGAGGACCTATATGTCCCAATGTCCACATTACAAGGCCAACAGTTGTCAAACACCGTAGAGGTTGGTGTAGACAATCCACAGCCATAAATGTCTACTGCTATGTGCAATGACTATGTGACAATATGGATTAGTGAGCAATATAGGCAACTGTTATAATACTCAGAGACCACTCTCCACCCACTGATCATACACAAACATGCTTGGCTCTTTATCTCTTTCTGTCTTTCTTCCTTTCTTTTTCTCTCTGTCTATCTGTCTGTCTCTCTCTCTCTCTCTCTCTCTCTGGTAGATGTGTAAAAATACATCTGTTCTGCATAAGCAGCAGCTTGACTTCTGTAGGTAATGTGCATGATCAGCTGATGGCCTGTGCACGAATTGGAGTCCCCACTTGCTAATTGCATGTGAAACAGCTGTGGTATCATTCCTATAGCTAGTTGCATGGAAACACACTCCTATAACTAAGCACGTCATGTGGGTGTTGGCCCTCTTCCTTCACTGTGAGCAGGACGTCATGTGGGTGTCTGACAAATAGCATCACAGAGGGTAGTTGGAAATACCTCTTACAACAAACACTGTGGAGACAGGCCAACAAACTGGAGGGGGATGTTCCAGACATGGGGACAGAATGCAAGTATTACTGTTCTACATATGAAGTAATGTTGGTTTAACAGGGTTTGTGTGGATATGGCTGTCCTGCATGATGTAAAGTCTGGCATGACAGTGTTATGTGGTTGAGAAAACTTTCACCTGTAGGGCTATCTGCAGACTGGCCAAAGTTTGGAGTCTTATATTTGGTGTATTACTCATACATTGTCTGTCTTTATAAATGCAGTAGCATACTCTGATGATTTCAGTCAGCAAATGGTAACATTGATGTGTGTTACTGACTTCATATCCCTCAGAGAAGACATGTTACAACAAACCCTGTTACACCAGCAGTTTTCTCAGTTTATAACAGTACTATGTCAAGGTGGTAATCCATTAAGTACAGAAGAAGTAATTAGGGACCTGAGGACCCAAGTTGATAGCAATCTCTCATTTGACAACCACGTGGCCAAAGTGGTTAGAAAAACATTTTATATAGCCCACCTAATCATGAAGGGATTCACATCTAGATCAGGGGAGGTCATCGTGCCTCTTTACTCATCCCTCATCAGGCTCATAATTGAGTACAATGCCCCTTTTGGGATGTACCTTACCAGACACCTGCAGCAACTGGAAAGACCCCAAAAGTACCTCACTAAGAGGATCAAAGGGCTCAAACAGATGCCATATGCTGCCCGGTTAAAGAAACTCCAGCTCTACTCAGTGGCATACCACCTGTTCAGAGACGATCTGTGCCTGATGTATAAAGCCATGTCCAACCCGGAATTAATGGACATGCTGCACCTCAGAAAATCCAAATCCCATCGAGCTACGTGCTCGAGAGACTTGAACCTCAGCACTGAAATAAATAGGACATGCTGGAGGGACAGATTCATAGCCCAGAGGCTCCCTTCACTCTGGAATAAAATTCCAGTCCAGGTTAGGCAGAGTCCCTCATTGACTCTCTTCAAGAGGAATCTTGATGAGTGGATGGGAGATCGTAGGTTTACCCCGGGTATCACTTCTGTGTTACTGTTAGACAGAGGCACAGTATACTAACCTCGGAAAAGGGCATAGCAAAATAAATTTAAAATGGGTGGCGAAAGCCAAACACATTCTGGCTAGGCTTATAAATGCCCTAGGGCAGATAGCCTAGTATGAACCTATGAACCTATAATAATGGCCTTGTGTTTGTGCCTCTGTCCACCAAGTCTGTCATCCTTTATCCATATGTCATGCAGTAATAGGTGGATATGTACAGTATATCATTATTTACTGACATCATTCCTGATATCAAACCAGTGATATATCAGACTTGTAGACGTTATGTATAGGAGGCCTTATATTTGAGGACAAAACCTGGACATACTGTTGTAGTCTGTGCAGTAGTGAGGTCTGTGTACTAATGGTGATTGTTGAACGAGTGCCAGTATTGTGTAGTAGTGTACTGTGAATATGATATTTGCCTTGTGTACAGACTGGGGTAGATGTCAGTGTTCTTGGTCATATTTTACCTGATGTTGCATGCCACTCCAGTTACTGGTACCCTATCAGCTTATATGTTTGTAGGCCAGACTGAGACATGTCCCATACCACAGTCAGGCATCAGATTACACTGTGAATTGGGCCAGTATATGTAGGGTTAGTGTGTGAGTGGCAAATATGATGATGTGTTTTGTTCACACAGTCCATATACTGTACTATTAATTAGGTGCTTACCATAATGTGACTGTGACTGTGTTGAGATTGGTTGTGGGTATGTACTTTCACAATGGTGTCTGTAACTCCATGCTGTTACATGCCTGTAGTGCCTGCTATATTTGCAATTACATGTGTATTCGCCCATAGGAAAATTGGGTTAGTGTTGTGGCAGTCTGCCTGTACTTTAGACAGTGCTTGGTGACATGCCTAGCAGTTCAGTGTATTTACCCTAGTGAGATGTTATGTCCAGATATTTGTCAGATGTACTGCTGCCTGGCCACCATATGTGTTGTGTATTTCTGACAAAGCAGTGGGATGCTGTGAAGATGTATGTCACTAACTAGTGGAAAATATGTGGGCTTGGGACCTCTGCTCCTCCAGTTAATATATGCTAGGACAGACAGGAGGGTGTGAATGCATCAACTGTGTGAGCTTATCTACTCCAGTATTTGCGATATATCCCCATTTTCATGGCTTTAAACATCTTCTTTGTCAGGCTTGGTCCACATTTCTTGCACTATGGAGCTCTGTGTATACCTCTCGACTGACCAGCTTGCTTCAGACTGTCCACATTTATTACTCATATTTCTGCTGTATTCCACAGGATCAAAACTGTGATTTGTGTGGTACTTCACTATGATGATTTTATGATGTCTGCCAGTAACTGATGGTGTACATGTCAGTTTCAGAAGAGCCTTCCTTCACAACATGTCTGTTGACACAACCCCTGTTACTGTAGCAACATTCTACATTTATAACTGCAATACTTATATTATGTTCCCTTGCACTAAGAGGTTAAGAGTTATGGTGCTGAGGTATGACTCCACTACATGTTATGGGCATATGTTTATATATATATATATATATATATATATATATATATATATATATATATATATACATATCTGTATGTACATGTGTGCATATATATATATATATATATACACACATACACACACACACACACACACATATATATATATATATATATATATATATATATATATATATATATATAAAATATCCATATCCTTATGTGTAAACATGAGTGTTGTATATACCTTCTCAGATGTATCCCACCATATTTATCTATATGTATATTTAGATATAAAAAACATGACTGCTTCAACACTATTTTACTAACAAGTAGGAAACAATTGTAGTCAAAGAAATTGTTCACAACTATTCAGTACATGTACTGAATAATATATTTGAAAAAGCAACCAACATTTCTACAGCTCAGATGGCTTAGTGGTTAAGTGCTGTGACTATAGTCTAGAGGGTCCTGGGTTCAAGTCCTACAAGGGCTGTTTATTTTGTTGCTAGGGAGAACAAGGACTGTTGGATACAGATTGTTTAAAACAGTTTTGAACAGTTTTAAGCGTGTTTGCTAGGGTTTGCCCAATGGTAAGTAGTGCTAACGTATGGTTAAACATACATACGCTTACCAGTGCACAAATCTACTTAGCATTTACAATTAAGAAATGCTTACACCTACTAAGCATAGCTCACCCTTAGTAACCAGTTATCACATTCCAGTCTGATAAAATGGCAGGGTAATGACATATTTAATAAGTGTACTTAATTCCTTGTACATAATATGTTTGTATGTGCTGTATTACAGTAGCAAGGGGTGTGTGTATACTGTATGGGACACCTGGATATACATGGGTAGTTCCACTATCTGTTAGATTTGTTTCATACATGAATAGTATCCCAAGTTATATGCAGTCATACTTGCATGTTATGCCAGCTACAGTGCACTGGTTGACAGAAATAGTTTAACGCATATGGTATCATTATGTTAGTACTTTTAATAGTGTTTTTTCAAGAAACAGTGGATTGCATATTGTAGTACTGGAACCATACACCCCTGCATGCAAAGCTGGACTGTGTGAGTACTGAGTATCTTGTTCTACGTGTTTGAGCTGTATGTTGATATGTATCTCCTATTGGATAGTGATCTGATATGTCGTTATTAACTGTAGACTACTATGTTCTTTGGGTATGTCATTGGGGACTGCTGTCATGTAGTAATGGCATACCTTTCAGTTTCAGACATGTATCTTTCAATGCATTCATCCTAATGCATAACCTGTTGGCTATCTACTTTCTGTCTGTCCTCTGTACAGATGTGCAAATGTCAGGTATTGCTATGGCCATACCACTATGTAGGTGCCCACATTGTATTGTGCTGTGGGCCTGGACACTGCTGCTAGTTCTGACATTTGGGACATTCCTTAATGTGGGCCTTGCCCCATTTCCTTCCCTGTGTGAGGGACATTACAGAGGAGGTGGCCTACAGATTCACATGCAGTCAGTGGCAGTATGTCACAGGACAGGACATGTGGAGACAGTCAACCAACATGGGGGACATATTCCCAGATTTGTGAACAGATTCTCTGTCATCAGTGTTGTTATACACATGATGGATTGATAGACTGACAGGGTTTGTGTGGACATGCATTTAGTGTGTGAGGGCACGACTCACAGTGATATGTCTCTGACATACCTCTCCACTGGCACGCTGTCCACAGACGGGCCACATGTCTGCCTGTCATGTTTTGTGTGTTCACCAGACAGTTGGTGTCCTTGCTAAATCAGTTTTGGACTCTGGGGAATGTAGTCAGTAAATACTCACATCTATTGGTATTACCAATGTCATATTCCTCATAAAGGATGTTACAACAAACCCAGTGACATCTGCAATTGTCTCAATGTATGACAGCTATGTCCAATCTACCCCTGTGTTTGTGCCTCTTTTCCCACCTAGTGATATAGTGGTTGATACTGATCTTACTGAGTGGGGAATGTTATCAAAGGCTTTGGCAAGATAAATGTAGGCTGTAGGTGTCATCTTGCCTTCATCCACAGATCAGGTGACTGACAGAAAGAGGTTTACCAGGTTGAATGAGCAGGTATGACCTACCCTTCACAAAGGTAAACTGAGTGGGATCCTGAGTCTGCAGATTCCCATATCCTTGTTTATTAGGTGCATGATGCTGCATTCCATAGCTTAGCATAACAGACTTGTCAGGCAGTTGTGGTGGTATTTCCCAGGGTCTGTATTTACACCTGATTTGTGGGGAAGGGTGACTGTCTCAGTGCACAATTCAGTAGGGACAAAGCCTGAGGTGAGGCTGTACTTGAACAGGGCACACAGGTAAGGCTCCAGGTCACCCTGTATTTCATGTAGAACACAGCCAGGGATAGTGGTGTTGTAACCTGTGCTGCAGTAATACTGGGTGCCTCGTGGTGTACTGGTATTGTGATTGGTCCTTTGGGGGGGGGCTACTTTTTGCACTCACGATGCCAGCCAGTATATTGGCATTATTTGTTGGCTCAGTCTGGGAGGTACTATTGTCTAGTTGCTCAGAACAATTATTGGTATTGCCATGGAGATTCATTACATAAGTGTATGAGGCCTTGTGGTTGTCTTTACTATGTGTTCCAAGTCTGTTCTCAAAGCTAACTTTGTAGTATCTGATAAGGGATCTCAGCTATTCATTGAGGCTGATAAGGGTTTATTTCCTGTTTTGGGATTTAACCTTATTCCACATCGGTTCCCTCCTTCTGTCGTACAGTTTCTTTATGGCAGGGGACCACCAGATCAGCTTCCTTTTTTTGGAGGTGAGGGTCCTGGTTGTACTGGGTAAGTCAGTATCCATGCATTTGTGTATGTGTTCAGAGTGCATTGTTGTTTGATTCAGCTGTCATGAAACTAGTCTCCATTTGCATGGCTGACGTGTGGTTAGCCACCTCTGCTTTTATGAGGCCATAGTTAGCTTTGGAAAGGCTTTTCATGGTGGTTACCTGTGCAGCGGAAGTAGGATGGTTGTGGATTTCCAAAGGCGATTACTTTGTGTTCAGATACAACAAGTGAGGTGTTGACTACTGGTGTAGAGCAAAAGTCACCCATATTAGGAAGGATGAGGTCGATATGATGGGCATGTGCATTGGTACATGAGTTGCTTTCCCACTTAATAGTGGGGTAGTTGAAGTCAACAAGTATGAGAGTGTTAGGTTGAACATTAATATTCTCCAGGGTGTTTATGGATATGGAGTGTGAGTCTTGGCAAATGTATGGGGACCTATCACAGGCTACATCCTGAACCACTGTCTACCCAATAGCAGCTACGCCTGCAGGATCTGTAATGCATAATTTTGGTCTACCACTCTGGAGGTGTGCATTCTTTATGAATATGAATATACCACCACCTTTGGAGCTTCAGTCCACTTTCTGTGGCCAAAAGTTGTGGAATCTTATAGGCTGGTACTGCAGGGGTGCTTCCTGCTGCCTTTATCCAGGTCTCTGTTACAGCACAGATGTCATTGTTCCCCATTTTAAGGAATACTTCCAATGAGTGAGTTTCCAGATTTAGAATTCCAGTGTTCAGCAGCATGATCCTCTGATTGCCATGTCTTTGTAGTTGTCATATATTTCTGTATATTTATGTATACATATATTTAGATATATATATGTATGAATTTATCAAGCATTCTATATATATGTACATATGCATATATGTGGATATGAATGTGGATGCAGATCTCTCTCTCTCTCTCTCTCTCTCTCTATATATATATATATATATATGTGTGTATCATGTACATATTTGTCCACATATATGTATCTCCATACATATATACATGTATATATAGACTACCTGATGGATTCTACAGACTCCTTTCCCCTGCTGTTAGATGACTGTACTAACTGATATGTTTGGGATGTCATCATTATTTTGTAGGGCTCAGATGGTGTAATGGTACATTCTTTTGATCATAGTTAACAAGGACCTGGGTCCAGGACTTGGCAGATGGTATTATTTTGTTGCAACGCAGAACAGTTCAGCTGTGAAGGATGGGATAAGGGAATAAATACAAGATGCCCCTAGTTTCATTAGATATACATATATATATATATATATATATATATATATATATATATATATATATATATATATACACACACACACACACACACACACACACACACACACATATATATATATATATATATATATATATATATATATATAGCCACATATATAAATGCATTTTCCCTACTGCTGAATAACTGCGCTGCATATGTTTGAGAAATCACCAGACATATCTATAGCTCAAATGGCTAAGTGGCAAGTTGCTGTGGCTATGGTGTTCAAGGTCCTGGGTTCAAGTCTTGCAAGGGCTAATTATTTGTTGCAAGGCAGAACAGTTCAGCTGTGGAGGAAGGGATAATGGCAATAATTGCAAGAGGTCCCTTATTTGGGCCCCTTCACCCCCATTTACACTGCCTTTGATCAGATTTTTTGCAGTGAGAGGTTCAGAGTGTGGATCCAATGTCTGAATGCATTACATACATGCATATATATATATATATATATATATATATATATATATATAGATATATAGATATAAATATAGATATATAAATATATATATATATATATATATATATATATATAGATATAAATATAGATATATAAACATATATATATATATATATATATATATATATATATATATATATATATATATATATATATATATATATATATATATATATATATATATATATATATATATATATATATATATATATATATATATATATATATATATATATATATATATATATATATATAGATAGATAGATATTGGTCCACTGCTTTTAATCAAATACCACTTATTCAAAAAGGAGCAGTAGACCATTCAGTTACGTGAAAGTGCACTTATTCGAAAGTACACTTTCACAAAACTTGTTTAAACGAACTGGCAAAAAAATGAAAAAAAAAAGCAGAAAATACTTTATAACATTACATTGACACCCCCACACCCCCTACTTAAATATACCAATTCCAAGATCGCACTATATTGGGGAACATGTAAATTCCCTATTCCCCACTGTAGTGTGCCTCGACGCTTCAGTTTCCCTGAATGGTTCATTGAACCATGCTTCGCGGAAGTGCACTTTCGCTTAAGTGCACTTTCTTGTAACCGAGGGTCTACTGTTCGTTTTCGAACAAGTGGATTTTCGGTCTTATACAGCAGACCCCTATATACATATATATATATATATATATATATATATATATATATATATATATACATATATATATATATATATATATATATATATATATATATATATATATATGGTAAATTGCTGTGGCTGCGGTGTGTAGGGTCCTGGGTTCAAGACTTGCAAGGGCTGAATATTTTATTGCTGGGCAGAGCAAGGGCTGTTGGATATAGAGTGATTAAGCCACTTTTAAGTAGTGTTAAGTGGGTTTGCACGGGTTTGCGCAGCAGTAATCAATTTTAACTTCCAGTTAAATATGCTTACCGACAGCCTTAAAAGTGGTTAATCTGTGTAGGCATTCTTAGCGCCATGCAAACCGGCTTTATCCCGCTTACTGCTGCTTAAAAGAGCTTACTCTGGCTTACCCCCGTGCTAATTTCTTTAAAAAAAAGAAAAAAGGGGGATAGGAAAGTGGTGAAAAAGGGATTAGGCAGAGGGAAAGACAACAGGGAAAGTAGCTAGGGATGTGCAGGATGGGTGTAGGGAAGGTCCATAGCTGTCAATTTCTTCTACAGCAACAGCTGTACATATATACTGAATTTGGAGGTATATTTGGACACTCAAACCCCTGAGAGTGGGGTGAGGATAACAATAATTTGTTGTGAAGCTGATTAGACCATATTTCATGTGTCCAATGGACATGTGTGCAAAATGGACAGCTATGTATGGGGCGAGATTTTCCTTTTGGGAACAGATTGCCCTTTTTTCTTAAGGTGAGAATGGGATGTTGGGGAAGTATAGTAGGTATATTTGGGGAGGTAGGTTGGGTAGGAAGACAGGCAAGACAGCATACAGGGGCAGTATATGACACATGTGGGGGGTAAACACCTTGGACAGGGAGGGGTGTTTAGAAATTGGAAGCCCATGAGCCTCCAAATGGAAACAGTGGGACTGAGGTCCCCACTCATGGGCAGTCACCACTGCACCTTCACGGGCCCAAAGATGGCTGTGCTGCGGGCTGAGCAGGAGGGGCAGGCTGACCTTCTAATTGTACCACACAAACCTCATGCTGGTGTAGCAGATCTCCAAATTCCTTTTGGAGCCCACTATGCACCAATCCCAGGACCTGGCTTCAGGTGATGGTATCCTGTCCATGCCCACTCCCAGGGTTGGGACGAGCCCCATCCCCTGAGGTGGTTCCACCCAAAGGTGGTGCAGGACTAGCAGACAAGTAGATCCAGGGTGGGTCCCAGATGTGCTGGGGCTCGGTGCCATGGCCAGATGAGGTGGGAGAGGTGAGTCTACTAAGACCGGTCTTCCCAAACGTGCTATGGTGTTGCAGTTTTAGAACATATGCGGGTTAGGAACAGTTAACATAATCCAGGATTAGATATAACAGCATACATATATATTCCCATTAACCCAAAAAGACAGATTTGGAACAGTTGCATAGCAAACAGAATACATGCATATATGGAACCACAGTGGCCATTACAACGGCATGCAGGTTACATTGATAGCAACAGGCCACCAATGATATTATTTCAACATGGTACATTAATAGAAACATATTTCAATATTTGATGAATAATAGGACATATGTCCCAACAGTAGGTTTGGTGTAAAATATACCCATTGGTTTGTGTGTTTAGATTATTGTTGCAGATATGGTGGGGGGAGATGTCAGTTAATAACTTGTATATCCTTGCAGTACTCACAACCTTAATGATCATTACTCTAATCATTACTCTACAGGTATTATTACAATACCCTATGGCCTTGGTTTGGGCAGTGGTATGTTTGTACACAGTGTACACTTCAACCATCTTATAGCTACATTCTACTTCTCTTAACTGATAGAACTGTGGGGGGAATGTTTGTTAACACTACCTGACTGTTTCTACACATATTCCCAGATTCCTAGTTAAAATTATGCATACAGCTTACTACCACTCCCGGGATTCAAACAATGTCTGTGTCTGCTAAAAATACAACAATTTGTGTTTCATCAAACTGAGTTATTGAGACACTGATGTCTCTTTCTTCAGTGTTTTCTGTCTAATTCTCTCTTGGTTGTACAATCTGACCTTGTAATTACAACATTCTTATACAAACATTCCTAGACATATTTTTTTTATGTACCACAGTGTGAGAAACAGTGGTTGACACAACAGTACTATTTGGATATCAGATATTAGTGAATGCAACATGTCAGGCCATACAATAGCAGAGTAAATGCAACCAGCTCAGGATTTAGAACTTTATTGCCAGGCAGTTATGCTTTTATTTAAATATGACCTATATGGGACTATTACTGTCATACTGTCTGGTTTATTCGGTAGAAACCATATACATTTTTTATACCACCTAGTGACATTTTACTCTTTATATTTATTTGGTATGACTACTACAAGCAGGATTGTTACTCACCAGCCTCGCAATGCAGCCTTTGCAACCTGCTGGCATGGGCTTTCTGGTTCACAGCCCACTCAGCTGCAGCTGTAATGAAAATAGAAAAGCATTTATGCATACCGATCCATCACATACATAGGTTGGACTTTGGTAAACAGTTATTGCTATAAATACTTACACACTGCTGGGACATCTCACCTCTCTCTGGCTTCTTTTACCCACTGTTCCAAGAGCTCCTTCTTACTCTGTTTCAAGTCGGCATAGTTGTGCCGGACCTGCTCACCAGTCCAAGAGATACCAGTGGCACTGGTGAGATCATGGTTGAGACTTTTCCATGCTTCCACTTTATATTGGGAGCCCTGGTACTGGTCCTGCAGCAGCAGTCTCACGTCATGGGTTTTTACCAGGAGTCCTACCATGACCTTGGACTCCTGTATGCTCCAGCGCTGCACTCAAAAGTGCATGCCCTCCCCAACACCTGTCATACTGCCTACAGTGGAGGGCTACAACCAGTTATGAGCTGTATTCCCACCTGCAGGGTTTAAATACGGCCAATTTCCCACCCTTTGCCATGATTGGATGGTTTTGAAAATGCTCAGCTAAGCTATGGGCAAACCTGTGTAGCTAAGGTTGGCAGTGCTTAAAGGGGCAGGTTCAGCATTGCTTACAAATGGGCAAATCCACTTAACTGGGCTATTCATTGCTTAGTATTCATATGTACACAATGCTTACACCCCATCAGCATAGCTGTGCAATGCTTAGCATTGCTTATGTTTTATTATATTGGTCTAAAACCTGTATGGGATTGATTCATCATTCATTACATAATATAGATTTATTTACCTTCTCTGACATCCCCAATGTGCAGTAATTAATTTATTCTTGTGTGAATATACTGTATGAGGCACTTGTGTTTATATGGGGGTTTCACTACTTTATTACACTGACACCTCACATCTGGGCCTAATACACTACTCTGGTTGAGAAAAATAAGTTACTTCCTACATAAATATACAAATAAATTACAATTGTAATCTTTACACATACAAAATGAAAATGGCTTTGGTGAGGCTCAAACCATGAATGACTACATGCAAGGCGTACGCTCTAACTGCTACACTATTGCATTTATGCTTATATTGGATGTCTATTGCTTTTCAACTTATCCTGCCATTTCAGTTTGGCTAAGTGTAGCTCATCAATGGGCACTCCCACGCAGCTATGCTTAAACTTTATTGCATATCTCAAAAAAAATGTATTTGTTGTGTTTTTTAATTTGTACCCTTCAGAATATCCATGCTGATGCTGAACATGTTATTCTATCAACTTTCTGGCTTTGTAGGGACAATTGTCCAGATTTCTTAGCCTGATGGGTTGGGGGTGTTATGAGTGTTCTCACTCATTTTAAATTGCTGTACGGCAATTCTAGTGTGCAGGGTGTGTGTGTGTTGTGAGAGCACTGCTCTCAGACACACCTCTGCACTCGTACACAGACCCATGTCCATTTTACAGCACGGCGGGACACTTTCATAGATATGCAGCCTCAGTCGCTTCCGTGCAGGAATATTCCTGCACGGACGTTTGCTGAATCCAGGGGTCAGTGTACAGAGGTGGAAATCGAAAAAAAGGCAATCACATATTAAGCATATATCACATCTGTGCTGTAATATGTTCAGAAGTTTGGACTAGTGTAGAGAAAAGTAGAAGTACTGAAATAGATGTGTGGGAGTGCTAAACAGAGAGATGATGAAAATAAATGGACATATAATATAGCAAAGGAAACTGCTGTCGACTTTCAAGGAAACCTAGGAGAGAAGATGTTAGTTAGGAAAGAGCAGGCTGTTAGAAACACAAGCAGGTATATCTGTCTTTTAAAAGTATGATCATTTTACTGCAGAATTCTAAAAGGGCCTTAGTGTTTCTTATGCCAGGAGTCAGTGCATTCCAGAGTTTGCAACCAAGAACTGAGAAAGCTCAAACAGAAGAAGAGAGAAAATTAGATGGCCTAAGTAATAAATGGAAATGATTGGTTTGTGATCTAATATTATAGGGTGAAAGTCAAGGGTGGAGTTTAGGAGCCAGCTGGGGTGAAATGCATAGCATGATAATTTTCTGGATGACAGTGTGTAGAGTGAGATCAGAGTGTTCCTTAACTGAGAGTCAGGAGGCATGACAGAGAAAGGTGCAATGTTGCACGTATCTGGGTAACAGTAAGATTAGGATGAATCTGTAAATTCAGTGGAAGTGAAGCTGGGGTGCCTTTGTATTCTTTGCAGATGTATAGGAAAGAAGAAGAAGGCCATAATCCAGATGAGCATAAAAAAAAATACCCTTACCTACCTCTTCATATGCTTTGGATATAGAGGAACACTTCTGTGAGCCAAGTACACAAAGACCATTGTGGAGTGTGTTTCTGCTTACAGTGAAGTGCAGTAATTATCTTACAGTACAAGCTATGTTTCTTGTTTTTAAATAAAAGTATTTACCTTCACATTCCTATCATTCTGAAACAAAAGTCCTTGCATGACATGCTTCACTGTTCAGTAAGTTGCTTCTTCAACCTGATATAATCTCAACACAACATCAGGCTGCTAAGGTGCTACAGGAACTAAATTTAGGGTAACTGCACTTTGTGGCGTGCCAAACCTATTAATTAATTATTAATGAAAGCTCCAGCTGAAGTCCTCTTTTTACCTACTAATTGCAAGTAAGCTTATATTTAGCATCTCATTGCAGATAATATAATATTTTGACACTCAGTATAGCCACAAAAGACTGCTTTAGTCAAACAATGACCATAAAATAGAAAATAGCTCTCAGTGAAGTGGAATACAACCCTTCACATCTCTCACATACCTTTGCCTTCAGTCACTAAAGCACTTTCTGAACCCAGCCTGTCTTCTAACTATAGTAGCACTTAGACTGTGCATAAAGTCAGATATTTTGGATTCCAGCTCAGATAATACCTTTTGTTTCTAGTCTGTAGTAAAATCTGTAAAAAAAAAAAAAAAAAAAGAGGAAAAGAAACTGTCTGCAATACATACAGTTAGGTACTATGTTTTCAGGACAGCTAGGCAGAGGAGTATCAATTCTTAACTGCTTTCACTGCAGCAAACTACCCTAAACAGTAGAGCAAAGGGCTTGCCATGGTACGAGGAGCCAGGGCCATCACTGTGTTGCCCTAGCTGGGGTAAACTGACCAAGATTTTAGCAGAGATTTCAGTATATCCAGCTTTCTACAGCATATAGGCTAACCTGTAACCCCCTGCAGGAATTTATTGGCATTCTGCCATACTATGATTCTCCAAGATCACTCAGATACGTAAATAAGTGCAGAATAAGTGTGTTCATACTTTATAATGTTCTGATAATAGAGCCTTTGGTCTTTCTATTCTGAAATTATGAAACTCTTCCTTTTGAAGTCTGGAGTGCATTTTTACTTTCAACTTTTAGATCGCTGCTCAGAAAAAAACAACTAACCATTGGCTGCTTCCAAAACTTGGAGGCACTTTACCTAAGATGCAGAGGCTAATAATTCTCAGCCTTCAAACAGTATGCGTACAGTTATCACATGACTTCATTTGTCAATTTGCTCACCTTCTGCATAATTTTAATACAGACAATTCCTTCCTTGTTCATCTCACTGTATCTTCTATTCCCTTTCCTCCACTCTCTTTTCACTTCTTCTCAGTACCTTGTGTTATTTATTTAATATGTGTTAACCAGGTAAGTAGACTGGTTCAGCTACCCTTTTAAGCCATGCCCTGTTCCAAACAGACAAATATTAAGCACAGATACTCAACATACAATTCAGATTAAAATATATTACACTGCTGGCAACACTGTTCTCTTGACAAGGTGCTTGCTATATAACTATTAGTTATTACTACTCACAAAATGCAATAATGCAGGCTATTTTATATAATATCTTAATTAGAAGTCGCCATGCCATTCATATACTTCAAGCTTTTCTTTTTTGAAGGCAGCCTTGATGTCACAAAGCAATAAAGTTCCGAACCTTGTTCTGTCAATGCCCAGGCACTGGAGAAGCTGGCTGGGCAATGGCAGAGGGGTTGCTTATGCTGATTCACTCATTCTGGGGAGAGGGGTTTTATTTGTCTTGTTGGAGGAATGACACCTACAAGTCAGCTCACAGGTGCTTGTTGCATGTGAGAAAGGTAGGACATGATGTTGTGAACCTGCAAAAGACAGCACTGCTCACTAGATTGGCATAGCAGGTGCACAGAAACATAATTCCCCAAAGGAGCTTAGCATGACAAGTTATTACACCATGCCTCCTGGCCAACAAAGACAGAAGGCTTAGGAACAGAAGAAGAAGAAGAAGAAATCTGACTCCCTACCAGATAACAGCACATGATCCCTGACTCTCACCTATCATGGCTGGTGTCCTCCTGATACCAGATATTGGCATGGTGAATGGGTCAGTTGGAGATGGAGTTTGATGGTTATGGGAACAGTGAGGGCAAAGAAGAGCATACAACTAAAAGTGCCCATTCCAAAAATTTATTGCAAATTCATCAGATATGAATTGTTTTTGAAGCTGTATCTACATTTGGTGGTCATGTACTGTTATGACCTGTAATAGCCCTGTTTTCTAATAGCATACTCTTAATGGCTGTCAGTACTGTAATATGCTTATTATTGTTCTGTTTTGTTTGTGTGCATGTCGCATGACAACTTCAAGAAATGAATGCAATCAATGTATATCATGGACATGTCCCCACTTCAGGGAGAGTGTCAAACCAAAGAGCCCTGCCCACTAAAGGCAATGGTCTCTAGTGATCTCTGGTTTCTTAGCAGGATTCTACACTGGACATGCACTACCTGATCTCCCTCCCCACCATGGAGAGGTAAATAGACTCCCCCTCGTTAATTCCTTTCTCTCTTTCTCTCTCTCTCTCTCTCTCTCTCCAGCCAGGTTCACCAGCATTCAAGCTGGTTGTCAAACTTGGAGCATTTGGAGCACAAACAGGACTTCATTCTTATATGCCAATGCAGTGGTAGGCAAAGATCTAAAATGTAATGTGCATCCTAGCACTGAAAATCTAAAATCTGATGTGCACCCCAACACTGTATCATCGAAGTCTGTAAGCTTCTAGCAGCCTTTACAGGTTTTACCAATACCTGCTGTCCACAGAAAGAAAGATTATTATTACAGTACTTGTAATACCTAAACCACTAATCCATGCAATATATACAAAAATTGCCTTTTCAAAGGTCAAAGTGCCTTTCACAGAGTCACAACACTTACTAATACCAAAATATGACCTAAAATGACCCACAGTTAAAGATAAAAGCATCATATTTCTACACATGGTTGACACAAATTCATCCATGGATTTCTCATCATTACTCAAGCTGGTTATTCCTAGAATACCATCCTACTCCCTGCAATCATCATTGGCATTACAACTCCAATTGTCTAAGCCCAACAGTCACTGTGGCAACTCTACTTACTATAGAATAGTCAAATCATATAATGCTTTACCACCTACACCTCACACATGCACATATTTCAACATTTCAGTCAAACTACCTCTAATTTTTTTAATAGAAAAAAGTAGATTTCAGATGTACTAGTGTATTATATACTTGTATATACCTAAAATGTATAACTCATATTACTACACTAACAGCACTATCTTCTGGCACAAATATCTTGATATAGTTCAATGCTCATTCTCCTTCCTCGCCATCTTTCTGCCCATTTTCACCTTCCATCTCCATCTGGCCCCCAGATCTGATCTTCTTGCTTCTAACTAACTAAATAAATAAGCATTTATAGCCTCCTATATAAATACTACTAGTGACAGCATTTTCCAGTTTGACCATCCTAGCCACGTATTTTCTTTAATACTATAACACACTCTACTTGGTTGTTTCTCATAGCTCTGATATGTATGTATGTCTTCTCCAATATTCTAATAATGGTTTATGGTTTTAAACGGAGCAGTGCAGTACACAATGTACTAAATGGGCATGCCACAAAATAGCAGGAGAAAGGTTGTGTGTCAATGTTTTAGTAAATCTGTGTTTGTTCTGTAGCATATGCGATGGTCAGATTTTCTGTCATGGGACTCAGAGAATATGGAAAAGATAAGTTTTATAGTTTGTTTGTAGCTTTTCTCTCATTTTCAAGTTTGTGTGAAATCAGAATTAGCATATTTAGAAATTGGGAGTATAGGGACAGAGTCTTCATACCAAGGTTGCATGGAGCTTGACCCCAGGAAAGACAATTATTTGGAAATGTTTAGTGAGCTTCTTAGTGCCATTTGCTTGGTTGTGTGACTTAGTGTAAGCTTAGATGCATTTGTTGCAATTATTTGTAGCAAATCCTGGTTTATGCACACTGATTTTTTTTATTTTTATATTTATAAATTATGTATTGTCATAACTGCAAGTCTTATAATGGTACAATAATTTTTAGCACTTATTTAGTTTGTTTCCATATATTATTTTAATACCACAGTTGTTAAAGGAGCTTTTGTTTGTTCCAAATCACCGATAAAAATGTGACTTGCCTACTTGAATATCTCAGACAAACAAGCTAATAAATAATAGATAAATACACACACACACACACACACACACACACACACATATATATATGTGTGTGTGTGTGTGTGTGTGTGTGTCTGTGTGTGTGTGTGTGTGTGTGTGTGTAGGTCTACTTCGGAAGACTGAAATACCAAAATGTTGACTTTTAAAATCTTGTGACGAGAAAGCCGACAACCACAGAAAACCAACATCCAGAACACTGACTTCCAACTCCAGGTATGTAACCACTTGACCACCATGATGAACTTTGCCCCTTACCCCCACGGTAGTGTGACCTCAGAGTTGGTATACTTAGTTAGGGGTTGAGGGTTTGATTTGCTTTGAGCTTAATTTTGTTTTCTTTGGCCAAGTGGTTAACTACCTGGAGTTGGACATTGGTGTTCCAGGAAGTCGGTTTTCTGTGGTAGTCAGCTTTCTCGTCACAAGATTTTAAAAGTCGGCTTTCTGGTATTTCGATAGAGCCATATATATATATATATATATATATATATATATATGTGTGTGTGTGTGTGTGTGTGTGTGTGTGTATATATATATATATATATATATATATATATATATATATATATAGATATATTCATTTACATTGTCGATGAACTTTCATCGACATAAAATACTTTGTGAAGCTTCCTTGGCAATCTCTTTCATCCAAAGACAAAAACAACAAAATAGGGTGATTGCAAATGAAAAAAGGTGTTTCATTTGTGATCACCTTCAAGAATAAGAAAATTTGCTTTTCAATGGGGAGCTTTGCCCCCCCCCATACTCCCCCAACATTGAGGCTCTGCCTCCACATCCCTAAAAATTAAATATACTAACTCTGCTTTCATACAACCACAGAGAAAAAGGATGACTCCTGAAATTATATTAAAGTCAAACTGATGCATTTCAACTGTAATATAATTTGACCACTGCAACCACTGATGAAATTTCCCACAAATCTTGGCACTCCTTTATTGTCCAAATCAACTGTAGCTATATAAATGTATATGTATATATATATATATATATATATATATATATATATATATATATATATTTATATATATATATATATATATATATATATATATATACATACATATATATAAATAGATATAGATATATATGCATGCATATATAACTATATGTAACTAAGTAAATAATAAGTAGCAGAGAGTAGTACGTCATAATATTTTGCTAATCTTTAGTATATTTCAGTTTCATGTTCTTAATAGTAAATTTCCATAATGTATATTATTTTGTACTGTTTTCTGAATTATGTGCTAGCAACCTCTTAAATACATATTTTTTTTCCATTAAAATCCTTTGTGCAGTTTGCCTCCTCCCAAAAAAAAGAAGTTTAAAGGAGAAGAGTAATGTTTGAGATTTGTTCTTTTCCTGGATTTTTGGTCTTTTTTTGCAAGCTTGTCAGCACTTGGCATTTTGAGTGCAACATTTCAATAAAAAGCTTTCACAGCCTCTTTAAGGAATGGTATGACTCTAACTTCTTTTCAGCTGTGGAATTTTGAATTGTAGTTTAAGAAGTTGGAAAGTTCTGTCAGGGATTTGCCAGTACTTCTACAAAATTCCTTAAGATTAGGAGAAGCATGTAATCTGAGCCTTTTGCCCCCCCCCCCCGGGTTCTCTATATTCCTTTTTCACACCATTTGTAGAAATTATACCATATATATGTCCATTTTGGTTTCCCAAACAGTGGCTTGAGATAAAACTGCTAGAGCATCAGTAGAGTGTAGACAAAAAGATGGAAGGCATATCAATGATTGCTGTTTTCCATGGGAAATAATTGCAGCTATGTTTTCTAAGTGTGCACCGGAAATTAATCACTTTTTTTGGGGGGGTCTCCCTTTTTCAAGTTGCAGTAACCATGGAGTTGGTATACACAAGTTCAAGCAGTGTGGAAGGCTTGCCCCCCCCAATCAGGAGGTACAAGGGTCTTGTGACCCTGCAAAAAACACTTTAAATTTATTTTTCACCCTTCTGTATTTTGGGCATTTTTTTCATCCTTTCCACTCATCTGCTTTAAGGAAATTTGTGTTTCATAGTAGAACCAACCATCCATTCTGTACTTCCCCTTCTGTCTTGCTACTTCTGATTACGGCATCAGATTCAGTAGACTATGGCAGTATCTTCTCTATATTCTCTTTCTTCCTTTATCATAGACTAAAGCTCTTTTTCTACCTTTACGTTACTCCAGGTACTTAAAAGATAATTTTTTAATTGAGCCACTAACTGATATTTTTAGTTTGATTTTTTGTCTAATTATATTTTGATACCTCTTTGCAAGGTTCCTCATAATAGTGTCTATATTTCTTCCATTTCTTTTCTAAACTTTGTAAAGTCTTCCTTTATTGGACTGCCATTTTAGTATTTCATGAAGCGCACTAACCTTTTTTATTTTCACCTTTTTTGCCTATTTCTTTTCCATTGCTACTTTTATGCTTTGTTTGAGCTTGACCCAGAAGTTGTTTCTTCTTTCCTGCACTGTTATAACTTTATATTACTTGTGAACCGCTGCTATCTCTGTAAAAAACAAAAACAAAAAAAAATCTTGCTTTTTTCCCACTTTTCTGAGAGTTAAAAAAGTTCAGTTACAGGCTTGCTGTTCCTGAACTGTTTGAAAGTTTCTGTGAGGCCATTTTTGCTTGGGCTGAAGGAGGGTCTCTCTGTTGATCAGTGGCAGTGAATAACATTGAGCAGCTTCCCTGCCCCCCCCGTAGAGGTGGTTACTGACTTGAAACTGTAGTTTTATTGGCCACTAGGGGTCATTTCCAAAACTCCTTCATCTTCCTCTCTTAAAACCTAGTTGCCTCGTGGTTTGGGCGTCTTTTCAGGCTTGTTGGCTGTTGGTGAAGCACCCTCCAAGAGGAAAAAATGCTGAGAGAAGAAGGAACCACTTTTGAGATTTTAAGTATTTTTCTCTGTTTATTTGCTAAGTTTTTCTGCATAGCTGCCTAGCTTGAGCATTTTCTGGCTTGTTAAACTTGATTTCTGTATTAGTAGCTGTATTTAGAGCACAACCAAAAGCTGTTTGCTGAATTTCCTGTTTGCACTTAATTTTAAATCGTTTTTTTCTTAAAACTTGCATATTTTCTGTCCTTGACCTAGCACTCTTGTGTGGGGTCATTTACTGCACTGTTATAACTTGATATTACTTGTGAACCTCTGCTATCTCTGTAAAAACAAAACAAAAAAATCTTGCTTTTTTCCCACTTTTCTGAGAGTTAAAAAAGTTCAGTTACAGGCTTGCTGTTCCTGAACTGTTTGAAAGTTTCTGTGAGGCCATTTTTGCTTGGGCTGAAGGAGGGTCTCTCTGTTGATCAGTGGCAGTGAATAACATTGAACAGCTTCATTGCCCCCCGTAGAGGTGGTTACTGACTTGAAACTGTAGTTTTATTGGCCACTAGGGGTCATTTCCAAAACTCCTTCATCTTCCTCTCTTAAAATCTAGTTGCCTCGTGGTTTGGGCGTCTTTTCAGGCTTGTTGGCTGTTGGTGAAACACCCTCCAAGAGGAAAAAACGCTGAGAGAAGAAGGGAGCCACTTTTGAGATTTTAAGTATTTTTTCTCTGTTTATTTGCTAAGTTTTTCTGCATAGCTGCCTAGCTTGAGCATTTTCTGGCTTGTTAAACTTGATTTCTGTATTAGTAGCTGTATTTAGAGCACAACCAAAAGCTGTTTGCTGAATTTCCTGTTTGCACTTAATTTTAAATCGTTTTTTTCTTAAAACTTGCATATTTTCTGTCCTTGACCTAGCACTCTTGTGTGGGATCATTTACTGCACTGTTATAACTTGATATTACTTGTGAACCTCTGCTATCTCTGTAAAAAACAAAAACAAAAAAAATCTTGCTTTTTTCCCACTTTTCTGAGAGTTAAAAAAGTTCAGTTACAGGCTTGCGGTTCCTGAACTGTTTGAAAGTTTCTGTGAGGCCATTTTTGCTTGGGCTGAAGGAGGGTCTCTCTGTTGATCAGTGGCAGTGAATAACATTGAGCAGCTTCCCTGCCCCCCGTAGAGGTGGTTACTGACTTGAAACTGTAGTTTTATTGTCTGTTTTGGGTCTATTCTTGCTTCTTTCCAGCCCCTGCTATCAAGCACGCTTTAACGTGCTTTAGCGTGGAGTTGCCACTAGAGCAGCATCGGGCAGCGCCAGTTAAACAAGGTTACACTCTTTCTGGCTCCAGAAAGTCTGTTCTTCAATTTTTCCCTTAGAACTGCTCTGTTAGGAACCTAAACAGTTTACACCTTCACTAAAAAGTGCAGCACTTGTTCCAAATAGCTTTTTCTTCTCAAAAAGCTCAGCACTTGTCTTATAAGCATATCCCTTGTCTTATAAGCATTCTCTTTGCAGGTCAAGCACTCCTATATTATACAAATCTCTCACTAGCAAAACCCCCCAGGAGTGTCCACTTCCCTGCTAAGCCCACTACTTTTCTGTCTCATACCAACTCATAATTCTTTCTAGCATGTCGAAGAGTCAGATGCTGGTGTCCTCTCCTGCCCAGTTGGTGAATCTGGGAATTCTGAGACAATGTTACAATTGCCTCATGTACACGGACAACCCTCTCCTCCTCCCACGTAACACTAACACTTGTGAGAGATGCAGCTATTTAGCCACACTGGAGGCTGAGCTCTCTCAACTCAGGACTGGCAAGACCAGGCAGGAGGAGAAGGCAACTACACACACCACAATACCAGTCTCACATAACTCAACCACACCACTGAATCAAACACATAAACACACTAAGACATACTCAGATGCTCTGAGTAAAAATTTACCTAAACAGCAGAGGCCTCCAAAGCAGACACCCAAGCAACTGCAAACTCAATACACCACACAAACAACACATAAACAACAAAATCAGTGTGCAAAGCAGTCACTGCCCTTAAGGCCAAATACAACACCAAACATACTTGTCATAGGTGACTCCATAGTCAGACACACTGACGTCCCGCTCACCAGACTGAGTAAGGAGAAGGTCACAGTAAGCTGCCTGTTGGGCGCTAGAATTCGCCACATAACGCAAGCACTCAGGTGTCTCAACAGCAGGTACAAGTACGACTCAGTCATTGTCCACGCTGGTGTCAACGACCTGAGACGTACCTCCTTGGACTACATGAAAAGAGACATTGAGGAGCTCTCTGAATATGTAGCCCAGGCAGGTATGACCCTGACCTTGAGCAGTATCCTACCTTCACCTAGAATGATGCCACAATACTGTGATAAGATGATCAGCTTTAATAATTGGCTTAAATTCTGGTGTCATTTGAAGGGGATCTAATGTCTGTCTGCCTGGGATGACATGCTGGACAAGCCACGCTGCTTCGCAAGGGACGGCTTGCACCTGTCACCCCTAGGCTTCCGGATATTGGCAAAGGCTCTTGCCACCCCCATAGTGCCTTTTTTAGGCAAGGCTCAAATTCTAAACCTACCACCCTAGAAAACAAAAAAGGAAAAAAACTAAGGGTAATGCTGCTCAATGCCAGAAGTCTCAATCTCAAGATGCACGCACTCGAGGCCCTTCTCAGTATGGAGAGCATCGATGTCTGTGCTGTGACAGAAACCTGGTTCAAGGCTCCTGAGAGCACCCCAGCACTATCAGGTTTCACCTCATATCATGCATTCCGGCCCCAAAATCCAGACAACACCAAGAAAGGAGGGGGGGTGTCCATATTCATAAAGGACACCCACACCTCAAGGTTGGTGGCAATGCACGATGCATCGGAGACCATCCAGGTGCAATTAACCATAGGCAAGACTGCTCTGCAATTTGTAGCATGTTACAGGCCACCCTCTCAAACTCAGGAACCTCACATGGCCTTCCTGAAAACATTGGAGGGGATAAATGTATCTCCAAACACCATCATACTAGGTGACTTCAACTACCCTAATATAGACTGGGAACACTACTCAAGCCCAAACACTCTAGCCCAAAGGTTCCTGGAGTTCATAAACTCAAATGCCATGAAACAACTAGTCACCATCCCCACAAGAGGAGAAAACATACTTGATCTCATCATCACGAACATGGGATCACAATGTTCAACACCAGAAGTATACCCCTCACTGGTGATATCAGATCATAAACTAATCTCGCTGGAGGTCCTCATCCCGCCCCCACCTGAAATAAAAAGACCACAGTGAAAAACTTCTCAAAAGCCGACTTCACACTTCTAAAAACTAGTGTGGTCTCCTTTAAGGCCCCTGAGCCAGTGGTAAACATTACTCAAACCACTGAATCACTTACAAATGCCTTCTACCAGCACCTACAGGACTGCATGGATCAGGCAATCCCAAACAAAACTAAGACTCTTTGTACCAAAGGCAAGCGTCCAGTCTGGTGGACCCCAGCCATAAACAAGCTCTACAACAAAAGGAGGAAGCTACTACAAGATAGAGCAAAATCCTTGAAAGGTAAGACACCTTTGATCATTATAAGTAAAAACTAAGAGCTCTCATAAAATCATCCAAGGCAAATTTTGAGAGAAAAATCGCCAAGGACTCAAAAGACAATCATAAGGCCTTCTTTAGCTATGTTAGAAACCTAGGAGGAAACTCCCAGATACGCTCAGAATTAGTTCAAAATGATGTGAAGATTACTGAACCTACACACATTGCCAACATACTGGCTGACAGGTTCAGTGCAAACTCCCCAAAAGGAGAGATATCTATACCAGAGGATTGTAGCCCCCCAAACATCTCCAACGCCCAGGTGAGAACTGCTCTCTCCAAGGCAAAAAACACAGCATCCATGGGACCGGATGGTGTCCCCGGCTGTGTGCTCCACGAACTCAATGAGGAATTAAACCCACAGTTAGGACAGCTGTTTAATCTTAGCCTCACCTCAGGATACATACCCAAGGAGAGGCGCACGGCGACTGTGGTTCCACTTCACAAGGGCGGTGCCTCCACCGACCCTGGAAATTACTGTCCCATTAGCTTGACAAGCATTATCTGCAAAGTCATGGAGAGGATCATAATGGAACTCATAAATAAAGACATAGGGAACTTGCAGACTTTGGATCCAACCCAGTTTGGCTTTGTCAAAGGCAGATCATGCCTTTTAAACTTGGTTGACTTTTTCGAGACAGTCACCAAGGCCATTGATGAGGGAAAGGCAGTCCATACAGCCTACCTCGACCTGGCAAAGGCCTTCGACACAATACCCCACTCAGGTATCATCGAAAAACTCATCAGCTTGAATGTAAACCCATACATCACAAGATGGGTTGCAAACTGGCTAAGTGACAGAACCCACAGGGTCAGAGTTGCTGGAGCCATGTCAGACTCAAAGCCTGTCACAAGTGGTGTCCCACAGGGCTCAGTCCTGGGTCCACTCTTGTTCGGCATCTACTTTTCTGAAGTACAAGCAAACACAGGAGGGTTATGGCTGACAAAGTTTGCAGATGACTGCAAACTGGGCGCCATAGTCGAAAACACATCTGACACAGATATCCTTCAGAAGGGCCTCACAGAAATGGATAACTGGTACCAGAGCCATGGCCTAAAGTTAAACGCCAATAAATGCATAGTCATACCCTTCGGGAAAAACAAGGTTACCCCTAGCTACCATATAGGTGGCAATCCACTGAGCACAGAAGAAGTCATCAGGGATCTGGGGACCCAGGTTGACAGTAGCCTTTCGTTTGAGGCTCACATTCACTTGAAATAAAGGTCTTGAAAAATAGCCAAAACTAGAAACTGTGCCCACTGTTGTCTCCGTAAAATAACCACAAGATATAACAAGCTCTTCAGCACTATTATGATGGTTTAATCCAACGGTAAAATAACAGCATAAGCAACCATAAATTAATAAAAAGGACACAACTTAGCGCTTTCCTGTCCTGAGGGCATCATCAGAGTTGTGTATATAAAATACATTGAAGTTTATATAGCATCCTTAAAAACACACCCTCCTTTCATACAGGGTGTGTTTTTAAGGATGCTATATAAACTTCAATGTATTTTATATACACAACTCTGATGATGCCCTCAGGACGAGGGTGAAAGCGCTAAGTTGTGTCCTTTTTATTAATTTATGGTTGCTTATGCTGTTATTTTACCGTTGGATTAAACCATCATAATAGTGCTGAAGAGCTTGTTATATCTTGTGGTTATTTTACGGAGACAACAGTGGGCACAGTTTCTAGTTTTGGCTATTTTTCAAAGCCTTTCGTTTGACACTCATGTTGCTAAAGTAGTTAGGAAAACCTTCTACATTGCCCACCTGATCATGAAGGGATTCACATCTAGATCAAGGGAGGTCATCGTCCCCCTGTACTCATCACTTATTAGACCTATGATTGAGTACAATGCCCCATTCGGAATGTATCTGACCCGACACCTGCAGCAGCTGGAAAGGCCCCAAAAGTTCCTCACCAAAAGGATAAAGGGTCTCAAAAATATGTCTTATGCTGCCCGACTGAAAGAACTCCAGCTCTATTCAGTCTCATACCGCTTGCTCAGAGGTGACCTGTGCCTGACATATAAGGCCATGTCAAACCCAGATTTGATGAATATGCTTCACCTCAAAAATCTAGATCCCTCAGAACCACAAGGGCGGAGACTTAAACCTTGACACGGTTATTAATAGAACGTGCTGGAGGGACAAATTCATCACCCAGAGACTCCCTATGCTGTGGAACAAAATCCCGGTACATGTGAGGCAGAGCACCTCGCTGGCCTTGTTCAAGAGGAATCTTGACCAATGGATGGGAGATCGCAGATATACCCCAGGGATTACTTCAGTGTCACTGCTTGACAGAGGCACAGCAAAATAATAGGCATAGTTTTATTCAAACTAAAAGGGTGGCGAAAGCCACATAACTATGGGCTAGGCTTATAAATGCCCTTGGGCAGATAGCCTAGTATGAACCTATGAACCTATGAACCTATGAATCTACATGCACTGTCCTATTTCTATCACAGATACATCTCCAAATCCTGCTGTAGTCTGCTTTTCTGTTTTTATGTCTGCTATCCTCTTTTCCCATTGTCAGTCTGGCACTGGCATAATCACTACTGTGCTAAGGTGCCTTACATCTTGATAGCCACCTCCCATCCTTAGTTAATAGCACATCTAGAAATGCTTCCTTCTTTATGCATTCTTGTACAAATGGGGAGATACCTGCTTAAGCTAGTGTTTCAGCTACAGTGTTCCCCTTTCTGGATTTATAATATAAATACTTTAATCTCTTGGATAATAAGGCTTTCTATAAGCACAGCCTTCTTACTCTCTAACTCAATGTATTTGTTTTAAATTAGTTATTGCTGCCAATGTCGGACAGCTCCATGCCATGGGGGATAAATCCCTGAACAGAACTCAGGCATGCCAAGGCAGAGTAGCAGCTCAAGGACCTGAAGGAGCTGTCAAGGAATGAAGGGAATGTACATATAGTGGGGATTTCTAACTGGCTCACCAGTATGTCAGGGCAAGCAGACTCTTGTCAATAGCAGTGGACCTAGCAGAAGATATGGGATATGAATGTCCAAGCTAGTGACAGTAGCCCTCATCACTCTATGTGAATTAGCATGCATTCATGCATGCATGGTACCGAAAGGCATAGGCAGTCTCTAAGTGACTCTAGTGCTTGGGTAATAATTTGCATGTCTTCAGTTGTCCAGATACCAGTGATGGCGCAAGCAACCCTCATGGTCACCTGTAAATGATAGCTCCCCCTGGCGGTTGTCACCTCCATAAGATATGGGAGAACAAACTGGCTGAGCTTGACCAGAGATGGGCTTTATGGCCAGCAGACATGAGGCAAAATGAAACAAAAAAAATGCTCTTAATGCCTATGTAAGATATTTCTAATTGTTTTCCAACAACCACTATGACCTACTTCTACTCTCCTTAACGGGAAATGCATAATGTATTTTAGGTATGCACTAAATTGATCTTCTTGTTTGGCTTATATAACAAAGTACCAGCAACAGAAGTACACTTATAACTATATAAGTATTACATGATAAATTCAACTGGTTTATGCTTTCTGAGAACACATCTACTTGATCAAGTGTGTCAAGAACTGGTTTTAGGACCAAGAAAATGTCCGTCATTCTTAATATATAAACACAATTAGAGAAGCAAGGAAAATACCTGACCCCAGTGTGAGAGTAGCAAGCTGTCTCCACTTATTTGTTTGTTTCAAAATCAGGACAATTAACAAAAATCTGTCATTGAAAAACAGTTAAAAGTTGCCCAAAAACTTCAAAAAATACTAGTCATTTTTAAAACAGTAAAAATAAAAAGTTTGATCAGATTTAGTCACATAAAGAACTCAGCATTTTTTTTATTTTTATTTTTATTATTTTAAAATTTACTGGTGACTTTTGAAATTTTGAACCGATTGTAACTGTTTTTGAATGCCGGACTTCAGTTAATTTGCCTATTTTTATGCAAACAAAGAAGGGAAGATAGACTTGGGGTTTGCTATTCTCCTTACCTTTCTGATTGTGTTTATGTACATGTTCATCCTGTACCTCGAATTGTGAAAATGAACAGGGTACTTGATGCGAGGTGGACTTACCAGACCCACTGCTGATCTTTTTCCTTTAATTCTTAAGGGATCAACTTCACATGGTCGACATTTCAGAATGTCGACATTCATATGGCCGAAACCATATGATCGACATTCGAAATGTCGACCATAAAAGTAAAACATAAAAAACACAAAAAACTTACCATCACATTGCTAGCACCCTGCACCCCCCTTGGGCCCCCCCCCCCATGAACTTAAATATACTAACTCCAAGATCGCACTACAGTGCGGAAGATGGAAATCTTTCCATTCCACACTGTACGGAGATGCAGGTTCCGCATGGTCAACATTTCGAATGTCGATCATATTTGCTCGGCCATATGAATGTCGACATTTTGAACTGTCGACCATGTGAAGGGAACCCTTCTTAAGATATACTACCTTTATGCCTTAGCTTAATAAATGTAAGAGTGACTTCATTCCCAGTGACTCAAAACCTTCCAGATAAACACTTGCACAATCCTTCAATAGAACACAAAAGGATTGGAATTTATTTCATGTATACATACATGTCTCTTATGTCATGTATTAATTTGTGGAAATGGTTAATATTTGGAGAGCAAACCCTGCTGGAAAATAATGTACATGTATAAATAACTATGATAATTCTTTAGGCTGACTGTTGGTTCCTGGCTGCTCTCTTATCATGTCTGTAACAATAAAAGTCTAGGCACGTATAGTCTCCAATCGCAGTCCTTTAGCAGTTCATGTTGAAGAGAATAGTAGTGATACCATTAGTCAGTACCATGACAATATGGAAAATGTCTCCAGTACCTATAGCAGAAACTAATAGTTATAGCACTATCCCAAATCAAAAAACATGATTGACCACCCAGCCCTTTTCTACTTACCTTTCAGATTTGTGTTTTACTTATTTATTTGTTTATTGCATTTGTTGACTGGGAAAGTCCACTTGGCCTAGGAAGTGCCCATTTTCAGTGGAGGCCCGGAGAGAAAAGCTCCACATTATTACATACAAAAGCAGAAAACAGTGTTGATACATACAAAAGTAAAAACAAAGTTGAAACATAGGACAATTTTAGCAGTAATGTCATTTCATTAATTACATACAAAGATCCTTAACTACATGCAAGAATAAAATATGTTAGTACATAGAATGAAGTATTATGGGCAGTACTATCACATGAGAGGAAAAGTAATAGCAGAAATGGCAATAATGTATTACAGTCAACTATAAATGTGAAAGTAGTGATGCCATGTATTTGAGTTAACACGAGTAGATATTTTATATATATATATATATATATATATATATATATATATATATATATATATATATATATATATGTATATTTGTAGAGTTCTAAGCTGAGGAGAGTTGATTTCAGGGTAGAAATCAGGTGACAGGTAAGAGTCAGTCAAGATGACAGTAACGAGTCAGAATGGTATAGAGAAGAAGAGTGGAATGTTTTGAAAAGATTGGTAGAGGTTGAGGTTCCATTGTGGGAAATCAGGTGTTGGGGTTATTTGGTGGGGTACAAGAGCATAGCCAGTGAGAGAAAAAATGTAATTTGAGGGATTTTCTAAAGGAAGCAGGATTACTGATTGTCCTGAGTGAAGGAGGAAGCTTATTTCATAACCTGGAGAGAGTATTAAGAGCACAGCATTTGGCCAGCTGAGAGCTTGGGTTTCTCGATAGACAATAACATTTTGTTTTCAGACCTGAGGTGGCAATTGAGGTGGTACATGGTCAGTATGGATGAGAGGGAAGGGCAGCTTTCAGGTTGGGAGATTATCTTGTGGGCTGTAGTTAATTCTAGGCAAGTAAGATGGTGGGGGGATTCTAGCCAATTTAGTTGATGCAGAGAGGAGCAGTGGCGGGTAGAATATTTGGTGTTTGTATCAAATTTAGCAACTTTGTTGTAGCAAGAATCAAGCTTATTTTTTAAGGAGGATTGTAGGTTGGTGAGGATGGGGCCACAGTATAAGAGTTGGAAGTAGGAAGGATGAGACCAAGGCCTTTTTAGCAGAAAGACTGAGAAAATAGTTGTGCCTATATAGGGCACAGAGCTTTTGATCGTTTTTTTTTTATGTTGCTGTAGATGTGAAGGTCAAAAGTTAATTTGTCATCAACGATTACACCTATCAATTTGGTACTAGGGACAACTTCAATGATAGTGTTGTTGTGGGAAATAACAGTAAATAGAGACTTGTCAACAGGTCTAGATTTTGTGGGGGTAAATAATAAGAGTTTTGTTTTATTGGAGTTAAGAGCGAGGTGATTCTGGGACATCCAGTGCTCAGTAGAGGTAAATGCTTCTTGTAAGATGCTGTAATTTAGTGACACATTTTGAGGAGCAGATGATTGTTGAGTCATCTGCTTATTGGATGACAGTACTGTGAGTTAGAGTTTTATGAAAGTTATTGACAAATATACTGAAAAGGAGGGGACCCAGAATTGAACCTTGGGGAATACCTGTGTTGGTAGTAATGAAAGGGGAGGAATAGTCCTGCCATCTGGTAGATTGCTGTCTATTGCTGAGGTAGTTGGTAAACCATTGTAGAGTGGGGGGAGATAGGGTAAGAGTTTAGTAAGCAGTAGGGAGTGGGAAATGGTGACAAATGCCTTTGATAAATCAAGAAAGAGTTCAGAAACTAAGGAGCCAGCATCACAAGCTCTATTTTCTGTGTCTAAGAAGGAAATGAGGGCAGTGTTGGTGCTATGTCCGGGCCTGAAGCCATGTTTAGTGGGGGAAAGCAATTGGTGTTTTACTAGATGAATTATGAGCTGTGTATGGATACACTTCTCTAATATTTTAGAGATGTGGAAAGAATGGCGATGGAATGGAAGTTTGAGATTTCGGAGTTGTTGCCACCTTTATGAAGAGGGATGACAAATGCTTTCTTCCAGATATCTGATATACAGGATTCTTGAATGGACCTGTTAAGGAGGACACTGATAGGATATGCAATGGAAGTGGCTGCTAGTTGTAAGTATTCTGCAGGTAGCTTATCTGGGGCATTTCTACATGGTTTTAGTTTATAAAGAAGTTTTTGGATGGTGGATGTGTAAATGGGTGATAGTGAAAATATGGGTAGAGGATTTGAAAGGTTATATGCTGATGGTGTTCCTAGTGGGTCTGGGTTGATGGGTTGGAAGGTAGTAGTAAATTTGGTGATGGTGTCAATAAAGTATGTATTGAAGTGTGAGGCTAGTTCAGAGGGAGTTCTTTCTGGTTTTGGGCATGGGGGATTGTTTGTTCCTGGATGGAGTAGAGAGTTAATTGCTCCCCAGAATTTCTTGAGATTTTGTTTATGTTGGTCTTGAATAGCTTGGATGCATTCTTTTTTGTTTTGACAACTAAGCATTTAGCCTGATTGTGAAGTTGTTTATATTGGATGAGATTGGAAGGTGTTTTGTTTTTTTGCCAGGCTTTCCAAGCTTTGTCCCTAGTGGACATGACTTGCTTCATGGCCTTTACAAGCCAACAAGCATGTTTTGCTTTGACTCTCTTTAGTCTGAGAGGGGCAAGACTATTTAGAGTCCTGAGAAATGTGGTATTAAAGAATTCCACAGCTTTGTTAGGTAGAAGAAATGTCAGTGGGCTCCAGTTTGTTTTCTGCATGATGTCATTGACAGTATTTTGAGAGAAGTGATACAGATCTCTGGTATATCCATATTGATGAATGTTAGGTACAGAGGTGGGCTTACATGTTATGAATGCTGGAGAGTGGTCGCTAATACTGTCAGGGAGAGTGCCGGAGGAAGAGATTTTGTCAGGATCGGAGACCAAGATCCAATCCAAGGTTGAGCCTTTGTTTCTATTATTGTCAGGTCTAGTAATATCAGAGATAAGTTGAGAATAAATGTAAAGGTTGATATTTGTAGACGGGTTTTTATTGGAGATGTCTAGCCAGTTGATATTAACATCACCTAGAATGATAGTTTCATTCATGTTTTAGATGCAGGGGCACAAATGTCAGCAGTGCCAATGACTGTTGACCAGTGACATGCTTCAGGAAGCTAGACTCTCACTGGCTTAATGCAGTGCTGTGGCTGAACCAATAAGAGAGAGGATATCAAAGCAGTCATCATTTGAAGTAGATCAAGGCAGTAGCTGCTGCTAATAAGCCTAAAACTGGAGTGTTTCACATAAAACATAGTGGTTGAGAGGGATGCTTCCCAGCACTTAATTCATAGTGAACTCCACTCTCACCAACCTATTACAGACATAAATATGAATTGCAAATCTAAGCTTAGGTCCAAAACTTCAGAGATGAGATAATCATTCCTTGCCTTACTGAAAGACTGGAGACGTAGGTTCACCTCTCCATAAAACTTATGGCCACACCGCTATACAGTATGCACTATTCTGCTGGGAGACATAGGTGCTCCTCTCCATAAAACGTATGGCCACATCGTTATACAGTATGCACTATTCTGCTGGGAGACATAGGTGCTCCTCTCCATAAAACTTATGGCCACATCGTTATACAGTATGCACTATTCTGCTGGGAGACGTAGATGCTCCTCTCCATAAAACCTATGGCCACACTGCTATATGGTATGCACTATTCTGCTGGGAGATGTAGGTGCTTTTCTCTATAAAACTTATGACCACACTGCTATACAGTATGCAGTATTCTTCTGGGAGACGTAGATGCTCCTCTCCATAAAACCTATGGCCACACTGCTATACAGCATGCACTATTTTGCTGGGAGATGTAGGTGCTTTTCTCTATAAAACTTATGACCACACTGCTATACAGTATGCACTATTCTGCTGGGAGACGTAGATGCTCCTCTCCATAAAACCTATGGCCACACTGCTATACAGCATGCACTATTCTGCTAGGAGATGTAGGTGCTCCTCTCCATAAAACCTATGGCCACACTGCTATACAGTATGCACTATTCTGCTGGGAGACGTAGGTGCTCCTCACCATAAAACCTATGGCCACACTGCTATACAGTATGCACTATTCTGCTGGGAGATGTAGATCCTCCTCTCCATAAAACATATGGCCTTACCACTATACAATATGCACTATTCTGCTGGGAGATGTAGGTCCTCCTCTCCATAAAACTTACTATCACACTACTAAGCTTAGCTTGCTAGGACTCAGTTGATTAGGGTGAATGCTTATTTCTTTAGGTTATATAATACAAGTGCATTTTCTCTAAAAAGTTGGTTCAGCACGTTAAGCTATAGCGTTCCAAAATGATAAGTAAAATAAGCACAAGATGGAAGAGGGTTACTGTACCATGTTTTCTTCTGTAAACATACAACTTTCTTCAAAAAATTTCAGAGGTGATTTTAGTATAAGAATGGTTTGAGTTGAAATTATTTTCTGTAAGGCTGAACATCATTCAGCATTACTTTACCAGAAACTTTGATCTCGGCTATATGGACTGTTAGGTTATTATTTTTTTTTTTAATTCAGATTGCTGGTCAAAAAATCTACAAAGCTGAATGTGACATCTTCACTTTTCACATTGTTCCTTCATTCTAAATGAGAAGATTAATATCAGCGGTTTACCATTATCTCTAGTTCAGCAGCTTATATGCATAACTTTGCTATAGGAGATCAGAAAACTGTGACTGTTTTGACGCAGTGAGCACTTTGTCTTGTATTCCAAAACTGACAATGTAATGCGGCATTAGGTATAGCAGTCCTGCAGTAGGTGTCATTATTTGGATGAAAAATTAAACCAAACCTGCATCTGCTTGTTTTGGATGTAGGCCACATATGTGTTAAAAACGACTGCAGTGCTTCAACAAAGGAGACATTAATAAGCTAAGCAAAATTGTTTGAATCATATTTCACTAAATGAAAAGTCAGCGGACACAGTTCCCCAAAGAATTCTAAAAAAAATACAACTTACTATGACTGCACATTTCCTGAGGAACAATCCACCTGGCCATATGGCAGATTTCACAGACAGATCCCTTCTTTTTATTGCATTAAAATATTAGGTTACTACATGTAATCATAAGAGGTATACCTAGATTTTATGGAAACTTTTAAATTTGTTCTGTTCTGTGAGGTGTGTAACATAGGATGGAGACAAGAGAATGCAGATTGTTTATTATCTAACATGTAGTAAGTCTAACATGAAAATCTATCCTAGCTTGTGAACTATATGAGAAATTGCTCTGCTTCAGTTTAAACAGCCAGATCATACAATTGTTTCTTATACGGCATACTGACAATTTAATTTTTTAATTTATAAACCAGTTAAGCCCATTGGCCATAAGTGCTCCTTTACACGTATGACCAGGAGCACTGTCAAACATATAAAGGGACAGAGTGTTTACTTATTTAAAGCTTTTATCTGGCTAGTTTAATTAATTTATTGCAGGTTCTTTTTGTGCTGACCCAAACACAAGGCAAACAAAAGAGAGAGAGAGAGAATACATTGAAAAAATTACATATAGTCATCAAAGAGGTTTCAGGAGTATAAAAGAGCTAAACCAAGACAGTAACCATTTGAAGTGGAGACTGAATGGTTGAAAAAAAATGGACTGACATATATTAAGTCCGAGTTGGCCGTTTCTTGACATATTCCCTTTTCTCCAAGTGATCTCAAAGTTGGTATATGTAAGTTTTTGGGGGGGATTGCCCAGTGCATCAGGGGGTGCAGAAGACTTGCCCTCTGAATAAAAAGAAGTTTAAGAGAGTATGTAGCTTATGTATTTTAACTACCAAACTTCTCTATTGCTATTTTTATTGAAATGTATCTGTAGTGCAATTTTTATTGCATTGTATATCTTTGGAGCTTTTCTCCCCAGGCCGCTGCTGAAAAAGGGCAATAGCAGCCGGACACTCCCAGTCAACAAATGTAAAATAAAATAAATAAATAAATAAAAATAAGATTGATGTTCAAGTTATGCTCTTCACCTGCATTTTCGGTCTTTTTTTTTTACAGTGTAGGCACTCTGCATTTGGAGTGATAACATTTCTGAAAGGAGCCATTAATTCCTCTGCCTGGTACAATCATACCTAGAAATTTACTATAGGACTACACTATGGCAGTGAGGGGATAATATCATGTTTTAGCCATGACAGTGTAGCCACTGTGACTTCATTGAGGCACCCTACCACTGGTGGTAAAACTATGAATTACCCACAACTCTTCCCAAAAGGAATTGCTATTATGGCACTATTAGTAACATCATATCTAGCTGAGAATATCAAAACCCAACATCATCGAAGACCGCATCATCGAGATGAAATAAATGAAAACCCACTTCATCGATAGTCTGGATCAAAGAAGATCTTCACAGGGCAAGTAACCTGTTGGCCATTAAGGTGAACTTTGCCCTTTTTCCAACTGTAGTGTGATCTCAGAGTTGGTATATTTAGTTAGGGGGAGTGTGAGGGGCACAGACCCCCACCTAGATGGGTTTAGAATGGTGCAGTCTAGGTTTTGTGTGTTGTTGACTGAGTGATTACTTACTGTGGGAAGGTTGTCTTTGATCTGGTCTGTCAATTAAGTGGGTTTTCATTTATTTCATCTTGATGATGTCAGGTTTCTACATTCTGAAGTAGACCCATATGTATGTGTGTGCTTAAGCTTCACTGCATAGTGCATCTTGTACTGTACTTGTTGGGTTTAAGACATGTTGGGCATGTGCACACCCATGCATTTGGCTAATCATCTTTCATTTTTGCATTTCAGCTACTGTAATTCTGGCATCAGAACAAAATAAGAAGAAGCTGTTTTAATCCACAAGATAGTAAAATAAAAGTACTTTTCATACAAACTTGCTTATATGAAGATTGAGTAAAAGAATAAGAATAAATATTTTTTCATCATAAAACAGAGGAAAAAATTCTAGGCAGACGTTTTTAATAGTTTGGTAACCACACTCTTCTTTAGTGTAACAACGGCACTCATAGGTGGAATTTAAAAGGTTTTACCTCCTGCTTTTCATGCAGTTCACTTCAGTAGATGGCAAAATCTTTTCATTTAAGATACAAAAAATAATATGGGTAAAACAAAACTTAAATAATGCAAAGAAAAGTATATGGAAATCTAGTGCAGAAAAGTAACAATATATACAAAATACAACATAAAATGCATGTTATAAGGAAGTAAACACACTAGTGCTTAATATAGATTGGTTCAAAAAAAAAATCAAGGCAAAACATACTTCCAGATGTATGCCAGAATCAACATAGGTTAGTTAAGGCACAGTATATTATAAAGTCTAGAGTTGAGTGCCAGGTAGATACACAATGCAGTAAAGCTGTGTGGGGTGAAGGGAGTAGTCGCTACGAACACAGAACTGATAAGGGTCATAACCTGTATGTGCTGACGGTATGGGACTGCAGTACTCCCATTGCTTTTTAAAGCTACAAGGGAATAGCTTCTTCATAAATAAATGTCTATACCACATTTGTAGTTAAGGCTGAAGCTCATTCAGTGTATGTGGTGAGTTAAATGCAGCAAGCTTGCTACAATTAAAAGTTTCAGAGCAGAAGATCTATTTTTTTGATGTTTTAGGGAACTAGACAAGGCATCAGATAATCTAGGAACAGTTCATTATATTAACATTGTTACCATAGCTAAAGGCTATTAAGAGCTATTCAATAATTTCAAGCAACAAGGGAGGGGAGGGGAGAACGAAAAACTGGTAAGTAGCTCTTTTCTTTAGGTGAGCAGAGAGCTTGGCTCTAAATAGTGCTAAGCATGAAGACACGCTATAAACAGCCTAAGACACAAATGGCAAGGTCAGTTAATTTTGCTCAGGAGGCAATCACTGTAAACATCCTCAAAACTAATTTAAAGGTGATTTAAGGAGAAATATCAAGTCTTAAGAATGTAAAAAATTGGAGATAAAAGACTAAGATCTTAATATTCTTTAACAAAAACCTGCAGATCTTGCTAAATATAACATGCAGGTCATGCTTATTTTGCTAGAAGCATTAGTTGCCAGTCAGAAACCAAAGTCAAGTTGTATTTACTACTTTTACTAATAGTGCCATGAGTTTCAGGTGTGAGTAACCTAAACAGTGCTGCCAAAAATGAGGGTATGGTTGATTTTGGATTTAAGTGATCAAAGTGAATATTAATGGGCAATGTGGGGTCTATATATGCATTGCTGAGTATCTGAAGGAGATCAATGTTTGATATGAGTGTTGTGCAAAATAGAGAAATATATTATTTACATGGATAGATGCAACCTCCTGCTCAGCATCAGTATGCAATTATTTAGTTTTATCCCAGTTCAGGAGAAACTGTTTAGTACTGCCCCAATAAAAGCCTTTTTTCTTCTTTTTCTTCAGATCAGAGTAGAATTTGAAAAGAGGAGCAGCACAGAAAGCAGAAGACCTGTAGATAACAGACCTTCAGAAGAAAGTATAAAGCAGAAGAAGAAAACTGAAGAAAGACAACTACCAAAATAAATAAAGAATGAGGGTCTAAGAAATTAATCATGTTGAGCAGCAAACCCCCATTTGCAGTGTCAGTGGTTTAACAAGTAGCCTACTTCCCCGTACAGCTGTAAGATCAGATAGCTGTATGTTCTATTCCCACAGGCTATGTATGATGCCCTGTATTATTTATAGAAGTACCATAAGAGAATCCAGAGATTCCAAGTGAGTACCATTATATGAGTACATATATGAGAACGAGAGAATGTAAGATGAAGTCATTAGTGGATGATTTACTGCAAGCGTGAGGAAATCTTATTTCATAGAAAGAGGGGGAATGGATATTGCAGTTCTACTAGATAGGTATAATATAGTCAAAATGATAACAGAATTCAAGAATGCGTTAGACATAAAAATGAGACAATTTTGTAAAGAGTAAGGAAAAAGAGGAAGAAAAACCAAGTGCTTAGTTAAATAGGATCTGTATCTCACCCAGTAGGTTGAGAAATGGGTAAACCAACATGGTAAGTGGCTCTTATCTGGTGTCCAATTCTATGGTTCTATTAAAACTCAACAATGTAACTGTTATAAAGAAGAGAATTTGGTGGAACTCAATAAATGGTTTATAAACAAAAGTTGCACTGTGTCTGTAGTTTTTGGGTGTGCAGCAGGATTTTGCCAGGAAGAAAAAAAAATGACTTGGGATATGATTACTCAAGGTATACCCCCAAAAGGTTAATATGCTTTGGGGTATTTGTAAGCAATCACATAGTGACGAAGCTAGGTGTTATCCTAGTGTTATTGGGGGAAAATGATAAAATGGTATGAGACCAGCCTGCAGATATGAGCTAGAGACCAGTTCTGCCCTAGTTAACGTAAACATACCTTCAGAATGATTTCAGACCTACAAATACCATGGATGAAGAGAAGAGATAGGACAAACAGCATACTGTAAAATGTTAGTAGTGCAGTAAACATTATCAGAAGTACTTTGCCTTCCTTATAAAGGATACTGAATATGGGGGGGAGGGGGTCTGTGTTCGGCCATCATATAAAATTTACATTGAGCAGCTAATACTCGAATGCTAACCATCGAACCTTAATATTACAGAACACACACATATTAAAACAAAATCATCGAATGGCCATAATTGGCCAACATAGAGGAACTGCAGTGAACTACTTACTTACTGGTAACTCAGCTACAAGAAAACCTGCCCTTTCCCCAATTCAGTGTGACCTCAGACTTGGTATATATATAATTAGTGGGGGGTTGGGGGCACTAAGTGTATATATATATATATATATATATATATATATATATATATATATATATATACACACCAACTCTGAAGTCCCACTAAATTGGGGAAAGGGCAGGTTTTCTTATAGTAAGTTACAGGTAAGTGGTTCCTCTATGTTAACCAGCTATAGCCATTTGATGATTTTTTTTCGAATATAAGCATGTTCGGTAATATTAAAGTTCGATGGTTAACATTCAAGTATTAGCTGTTTGATGTAACTTTTATTCGATGGCCAGACATAGACCTAAATATGGGACAGTTGACATAAGTTTAAGTTTTGTAGTAGACAAGTACTCTATTCCTATCATTTATGATGTGAACTCTGATTTAGTATGTGACATGGTACTGGTTAGATAGTTTGTGTGACCATTACAAAGTCAAGCTTATAAAAACAAAACAGCCTTGAAGATTATGTATTATATACCCAACAGGCAAAATTAAGACCAGAAAGCAAATGGTACAAATCAGTATTATATTACTGTAGAGTTAAGACTGTATATTCACAAAAAAATCCATCACATTTCTAGAACTGTTGTGAAGTGATCAATTATTCATAAAGTCATTCACGCACAATCAGATGATTTTGCACAGTTTAGTTCTTCAGTTAAATACAGTCAGTTGTTTTTGCCAACATACATTTTAGTAGTTTATTTGTTTAATCGGTTTCTTTGTACTGTTCTGATACACAACTTTATTCTCATTAAGTGATCATATTGTAATTTTTCACATATCCAGTGCTCTCTTTTCTACAAATTACAAACTATTTTTGAAACTCATATGCCTATCATACATGGGGTAGAGGATGGTTATTGTCCAGATATATTAATGCTCCACTGCAGGGCCCTGTTAAATCAGAAGCTCATCAGGAATGGGAGGGTCTGGGTTGGGAGGACCACCCAAGTCTGTGATAATAGCTCTTGTTGGTGCAAGTGTGAGAACATGCTTTAGCAGACTGTGGGGGTACAAACTGCCCTTACAGCCATGTGAGTTCTCACATCAACACTAAGGCAGGGCTTAAGTCCATAACAATGAAAAATACTCTCATTGCCAAGATGCTGATGAGAGCAAAAACATGGCTGCCTAGATGACGGCCTTTTAGATACCTGATGGTCAGCAGACAAAGAAGGCAAAAAAAATACAATAAAAAAGTTGTTTCTAAAATAGATAACACTTGACCTTTATGTCTAATTGCAAGGGTAGGGTTAATTACTTTTTATATATATGTCTTCAGGCCATTAATGCCCAAGTGTACACCGTTCTGAGTGAACAGACAACACAGTCATATCTCATACCTTCTTCCTTCTAATTTTAGTTTTCCTACTGATTTTCTTGCAGCTTTAAATGCTGAGGGGGATTAATAAAGCTTACCACAAAGTGCAGACTACATGTACACTTAATGTAATCTTCATTACAATAAACAATCACATTGTTCTGAAAATGATTATAAACAAGTCCTGCTAATGAGGCTTTATATGAGGGATCACAAACTCACAAATTGATTTGAAATCAGAATGTTAACTGACTTAGGGCATGGAACTTAAACATAAAAACAGTTGAATTTGGCTTAAGTTATGGATGCAGCCTGCCATTAATTTCTTGTTTTGCTCTTCTTTTAAGACTACATTATAGATAACTACTTCTCTTCATCAAGCTTTATTCTAAGTTTTCTACCTCATAAGGATGATCCAGGGCAGATTTCCTGATCAACATTCTGAGTCTGAAAAAAAACATATGTGCAACACAAGACAGCACCTTTCACTTTTGTTACATGCATTAATGAATCGCAGATCCCTTTTCCAGGCCTACTGCTTTGAATTAGCACAAGGATAACAAAGGATGATTGTGATACTAGACATTCTCTAGGGAATACCTCATAGATCTCTGACCATCTTTCCCAATCACCTGCTAGTGATCAAAGGTGCCATGTTCAAAGAACTAGAACTCCCAGCTACCCTCACACATATGGCTCTGTGTGCACTTATTGTCTCCGGTATCCTGTCCTTCCCCTCCATTACCTAGCAACGTATTCTGCAGGCACTTCTTTCTTCCTGTCACAGACCTGAGTTTACAGTTTATCCACTAGCACCCTGTTACTGATTAAGTGTATCCTCCTCAGTGGAGAACGATGAATCCCCCAGTGTTGTCAGAATTCACTGCTCACCCTAGCTGCTTCATAGTATGTCAATGACCTCTCCTGCCTTTACTTTATCTCAGAAGAAAATGTTAAAATACACTGTCACCACAAGTATGCTGACTCCAACACCTGGTTTGCCCAGCACTGTTCTGATGTGATGTATAATGATTTTATTTAATACTCAACTCTTTAACATAGGACAGGGTGGCATTTCAAGGTTTGACACTAGAATCCTTCTGTATGTTGTCCCTTCAGTGTTCCCTCCTCTCTGCTTCACAGATTTTACTCATCTTCACCTGGTTTGTAGAATGACAAAGCATTCTTAAAAAAATATTGTCATGAAACTCAGCCTTGGAGTATAAAACAGCTGTCCTAAATGTTCCACTGAGGATTATGTGATTTTTTAAATACAACAAAATGATGACATTGAATACTAAATATACAGCTAGCTTGAAGTCCTAAATGTCTGGTATATCACAAAGAGAATTTCCACATATTAATTGAATAAGATGTTGAAATATGTCTTGAATACACGATTCAAATTCAAAGTACCAGTTTATGCAATAGCATGGCTTTTCTAGATTATAATAATGTGAAAAGTCTGTCATCATTACTCAGAACATTTTTATAAAATCAGCTAATCTTAGATCATCAAGGTGTTATTGTGTTTAAAATGAGTTGTTTATACTTTAGCGCAGAACATCTGATAGAAGTACTTTTGACTTTGTTTTAAAAACAACACACTATGCAAAATCCATGTTATTTACGACACACGTTTGTGCTGATTCAGCTCCACCTGCTTGATTTGTTTCTCGGTAAACTTCCAGCTGACATTTAAGTTTACATGAACACATCAGTGTAGGTGCATGCCCTCCTCTATACACACACACACACACACACACACACACACACACACACACACACACACACACACACACACACACACACACAAAATTTACCATTTTAAGAAATAACAACTGTGAAATCATTTTAAGCATACTAAAGTTTCTTTTTTAGAAGATATCTTTTGAGTAATACTACTGTAAGTATAATGTACAAACACAACATCAGAACCTGATTATTTAACAGAATAGTAATAAATCTCTGCAATATAGATAACTGAGTAGAGGGTCACGTGCACACACAAACACAGACACACTCTCTCTCTCCCAAACTGGCTTTATGTTAAAACAACAAAGGCACAAGCATTGTGCCCATAAACATTGAATAAAGAACATCAGTACCATAAATATTAATTTTTGAGGGGGTCATCTTGTTAAATATAACCATAGTCCTTAAGTATACTAATAGTACTGACTCCATAACCATACAAAGGTTAGTGTGATAATACAGTCCTGCTCCTGTCTGCAGCATATCACCTTAACAGTAAACTCACACCACTGTTGTATTTAAAACATTAATAAAACTCACCAAACAGGAACATAAAACATAGTAAGAAATAATACCATGAAAAAGTCCCATCCTGATCTTCAAGGGACTACTACTGTAACTAATTCTTGTGGAGCTTTGTATGTAATGCTACTAAATGTTACCCGAGTATTCTGCATGCTGTTTAAGTACTACTGTAACTAGTTCTTGTGGAGCTTTGTATGTAATGCTACTAAATGTTACCTGAGTACTCTGCATGTTATTTAAGTACTACTGTAACTAGTTCTTGTGGAGCTTTGTATGTAATGCTACTAAATGTTACCTGAGTATTCTGCATGCTGTTTAAGTACTACTGTAACTAGTTCTTGTGGAGCTTTGTATGTAATGCTACTAAATGTTACCTGAGTATTCTGCTTGTTGTTTAAGTACTACTGTAACTAGTTCTTGTGGAGCTTTGTATGTAATGCTACTAAATGTTACCTGAGTATTCTGCATGTTGTTTAAGTACTACTGTAACTAGTTCTTGTGGAGCTTTGTATGTGATGCTGCTAATTGTGGCCTGAGTATTCTGTATGTTGTTGTCATAGGAAGTTACTAGGCTATTGGCCCTGAGGCCCTTACAAGTCTAGACAAGAATTTAGCACATGTTTCAACAAGTCAGCACCCCAAGCCACTGTCAGGCAGGGGCACAGGTGGAATCACAGGGAGGTATTTTCTGTTCCCCCTCCAGTTATCCAGGTTGCGCTTAAAAAGGTTTAATGAGGTACTCTGATTTACATGGAGAGGGAGTCTATTTGAAAAAAGGGGGAGTCTCTGGGACACAAATCTGTCCCGCCAACTAGTCCTATTGATGTCACAGACCAGGTTGAGGTCACACGTGTGGGTTACTCGAGTGGAGCTTGACTTGCGGATATGCAGCAGTCCCATCAAGGCGGGATCTGAGATTGCTTTATATGCCAGACAGAGGTCACCTCTGAGGAGTCTGTAGGAGACTGAGTAAATGGACAGGGCTTTTAGCCTATCTGTTTAGGGTAGATGTTTGAGACTCTGGATTGTCTGGGTGAGGAACCTCTGTGGTCTCTCTAGCTGCTGCATGTGCTTTGTGAGGTAAATGCCAAAAGGGGCATTGTACTCAATAATGGGTCTTATAAGGGAAGAATACAGGGATGTTATGACCACCTTATCCCTGGATTAGATACCCTTACTAATGAGGTAGAGGAGGCAATATGGTTGTCAAAAGGCAGTTTGCTATCAACCTAGGTGCCCAAGTCCCTCACGACTGATTATGTGCTTAGTGCCTTATTTTATTTATTATTTATTTATTTATTTATTTATTTTACATTTGTTGACTGGGTTAGTCTGACTGGGCTGATTGGCCCATTTTCAGCAGAGACCCAGGTGAAAAGCTCCACTGTAGAATACAATTATTAAACAGAGAAAATTAGACAATCGGCAAACTCATTATTATACAGTATATACATACAAAGTGAGAATAGTTTTACACAAGTATTTGGCATGGAGGTTGTGACAACAAGTCAACATAATTCCAATGCCACAAATACATTATAGATAATCAGCAATGTAATAAAAAAAAATCTGTTATAATTTTGGAATATATTTGTTCTGCTGGTGGAGAAAAAAATAAGAGAAGTTGAGAGGGAGCGTGATGGCTAATAGAGAAAAAAAGGCTAGGATAAAATTGTAAGATTAGATAGTATTATCAATGTATTTGATAGTTTATTATCAGTGTATAATAGTTCATAGGTTTATAGGTGTGTACTAGGCTAATGGTCCTGAAGCCTTTTCAAGCCTAGCCCATAGATGTGCCCTGGCACTGTGCCACCCGACGTTAGTTCCCAGTGCGTCTATCAAGTACAGCCACTAGAGTGATCCCCGGGGTGAACTTTCTACTATCCATCCACTCATCAAGATTTCTCTTGAAGAGGCACAGCGAGCTCCTCTGCTTGACATATATGGGAAGTCTATTCCAGAGCATGGGCAGTCTCTGGGTGAGGAACCTGTCCCTCCAGCATGTTCTGTTGATTGTGGTAATGAAGTTGAGGTCTCTAGAGTGTGTGGTGCAGAGGGATTGGGATTTCTTTAGATGTAGCATTTCCAACAGAGCTGGGGTCAGACATTGCTTTGTAAGTCAAGCAATGATTGCCTCTAAGTAGGTGATAAGAGACAGAGAATAGCTGGAGTCTTTTGAGTCTGTCCATAAAGGACATGTGTTTAATGCCTAGGATCCTCTTCATGAGGTACTTCTGTGGCCTCTCTAGCTGTTGCAGTTGTTTAGTGAGGTACATGCCAAATGGGTCATTATACTCAATGATTAGTCTAATGAGGGAAGAGTAGCCAGATATGATGATCTCTTTCTTCATGGATGCAAAAACCCTTGGTAATGAGATGTGCCACACAGAAGGACTTTCTGACCACAGTGGCAATGTGCTGGTCGAAGGAGAGGTTGCTGTAAACCTGCGTCCCCAGATCTCTTATAATGCCTTCAGTGTTTAGTGGGTTCCTATCGATGTGGTAATTAGTGGGAACTGAGTTTTTACCAAAGGGGATGATGACACATTTTTTGGCATTAAGCTTAAAGCCATAGTTTCGACACCAGTCATTGGTCTCAGTGAGGCCTTTCTATAGGATGTCTGCATCACTTGGGGAGTTAAAAATGGCTCCCAGCTTGCAGTCATCTGCAAACTTGGTCAGCCAGAGTCCCTTTGTGTTGGCCTGGACTTCTGAGAAGTAGATGACAAACAGGAGAGGACCCAGGACCAATCCTGTGGGACTCCACTCCTGACTGGTTGGCAGTCTGACTTGGAGTCTACTACTTTCACACTGTGTGTTCTATCTGTCAGCCAGTTTGCAACCCACCTAGTGATATAGGGGTTGATGCCTAGTTTGTTGAGTTTATCTATAATTCCTGAGTGAGGAATGGTATCAAAGGCCTTGGGCAGATCGAGGTAGGCTGCATGCCTTACCTTCATCCACAGCCACCAGTTTATTTTCAATGCAATAATTTGCGGGGACGTCATTCTCCCTAAAAGGGATGATGCATTTTTTGGCATTCAATTTGAGGCCATGTTTCTGGCACTAGTCATTTGTTTGAGTGAGACCCTCTTAGAGGATGTCCACATCACTAGAGGAATTGATATCAGCACCCAGTTTGTAGTCATTTGCAAACTTGGTCAGTCATAGCCCACTAGATTTGACCTGCACCACTGAGAAGTATATCCCAAACAGCAGAGGCCCCATTACCTATCCTTGGGGTACACTGATTGTTACAGGTCTACTACTTGAGGTGGCTTCCCCTATTTTGACTAGGTGGGTTCTATCAGTGAGCCAGTTTGCTACCCATCTGGTAATGTATGGACTGATGCCTAGTTGATAGAGTTTTTCTATTATACCTGAGAGAGGAATAGTATCGAAGGCCTTGGCCAGGTCAAGGTAGGCAGTGTGCACCATCTTCCCCTTGTCTATAGCCTTGGTGACTGTCTCAAAGAAGTCGATCAAATTTAACAGGCATGACCTCCCCTTGACAAAACCAAACTGTGTAGGATCAAGTGTCTTGAGGTTGCCAATGTCCTTGTTAATGAGGTCCATGATAATCTGCTCAATGACCTTGCAGATCAGGCTAGTTAGGCTGATGAGTCTATAATTTCCTGGATCGGTGGGCACTCCACCTTTGTGCAAAGGGATGGCAGTAGCTGTCCCGCACTTGGCTGGGATGAAGTCTGTACTTAGGTTTTGGTTGAATAGGGTGCCCAATGGTGATGCAAGTTCCTGCCTGAGTTCATGTAGGATGCAGACTGGGATATTATCAGGTTCTATGGAGGCTGTATTTTTTGCCTTTGAGAGGGCAGTGATGACTTGCTCCCTAGAGATAAGTGGAGGATGCAGGTACTGGGGATGTCCCGTTTTACTGATGGGGGGGGCGGGTGAAGTTTTCGCTGAACCTGTCTGCCAGCAGGTTGGCTATATCTACAATGTTTGCATATGTGGTGTCCTTGACCACCAGTTCTGAGCAGATCTGGGTGCTTCCCTTGAGATTGCAGACATGTGAAGAAAGCCTTATAACTGTCTTTAGTAGATCTGGCCAGTTTGGACTCAAAGTTTGCTTTGGAGGATTTCACTAGTGCTCTTATTTGCTTGTTCAGGCTAAGGAGAGATTGCTTCCAGTTAGACACCTGCTCCTTCTTGGTCCTGGACAGTAATTTTTTTTCCTTTTATTATAGAGTTTATTTATTGTAGATGTCCACCAGACAGGTTTACTCTTCCTTGAGGAGAATGGTTTCATCCTGTCTGGTATTCCTGATTCCATGCAGCTATATAAATGCTCATATAGTACTTTGGTGTAGGTTTGGACATATGTGCCAGTTCCTGTGGAGGGGAGGGGGCTGTGAAGCTTTTATACCTTCCCTCAGGAGGCTGTAATCAACTTTGGAGAAGTTTTTTTGTTTGACCCTAGCTGGGGGGGGGGGGGGTCGGGCAAGATGGTGACTTTGAAAGTGACTGCTTTGTGGTCAGACCTTACCAGGGATGATGACACTGTAGAGATGCTGCATTGGTTACTTATGTTGGTTAATACCAAGTCTAAGATATTTTCACCTTTTGTGGGGGTGTCAACCAACTGGTCCAAGGCATTTGCATTGACGAAATCAAGGAATCTCTGGGTATTTGTGTTTTGGCATTAGTATTTCTTCCAATCTATAGTTGGATGGTTAAAGTCGCCCAGGATCAGGGTAAAGAGTTGAATCCTGATAGATTCGAAGAGGTCCAGATAGGTGGAGTGAGCATCTTGAGTCAGAGTAGGATGCCTGTAGCTAGCTATGATTTGAATAGGGGTCTTGTCAATTGTTAACTGCAGCTGGAGTATTTCCTGTGCATCATACAGTTTGACCAGCCTAGAGATGTGTATGTCTTTTATATATATTGCAACTCCACCATCTTTTGTTTTGCTGTGCACAGTTTGGGGTCTGAATGAATGATAGTATGAGTAACCTGGTTAATGGAGCTTTTTTCCCTGGATGTACACTGAAAAGAGGCTCGATTGCCCAGTCACACTTTCCCAGTATACAAATGGAAATAAAGAAATAAACAAACAATTAAAAATGAATCCAAGTAATAATACATCAGTAAGAAACATTAAAATGTTCATAAAACATCAAGGCAAGCAAAAGTTAAAGGAAGATCAGAAAATGACCTTTCAACTGAATTCTAAGTTTAAACCACTAGGTCTAATAGTTTTATATATCATGATGAACAATGTTTCCTTATAAGTCTAAAAAATGTTCATCGTTTCTATCATCCTGAGCATTTTGAAAAACCTGTAGTAAAACAGAAGCTTCTAAACCAGATGGAAGACCTACATAGCATTCCATAAAATGTGTTGCAACAGGATTATTAATATTGTCCCTAATAGTATTCCTCAAGTGTCCTTGTATTTTAAGTTTTAATTGTGGTTAGTTTCCCTTACATATGGAAAGCCACAAGGCCAAGTCAAGTTATAGACTTATTTGTTAACTAGTACAAAACAAATTTAAGCACAGTAGGAAAAGAGCTACTATTAATAGCATATATTTCATTAACAATACACTGACATACATTACAATGGCTACAATGGTACAGTTCCTCTGCTTATGGAGAAAAAATGGTAATATTCAGTATGGACTTCTTGCAAAAAAAAAGAAATACAGACTAGCCGACAATATCTTCCCCTCTTCTGAAGGCAGACTTTTTTTTTTTACATAAGAATGTGTTTAAATATTCATCTTCTTTCAGAATGACCAAAGCCGTTTTGGCAGTTAGTAGAATTGTATCACTGCATGTACCTTTTACACTTTTGAAATCAATTGAATTTATTATGAATAATCACATCTCATTTAAATTACCTGTGATTACTTGACTCCAAAACATCTAAAACCCTAGAAGGGGTTACTCTTGGGGACACCATACATGAAAACTTTTTGTAGGATGGTGAGAAATCCTGCACCCCTCAATGTGCAGATAAGCCCCCAAAGCACCAACCTATATGTACACCAATTCTGAGATTATACAACCTCATAGAACAGAGAGGAAATTATAAAAACATGAAAAACTAGGTTTTCTTATTATATGCTTTTTTGAAGATGAACAGATTTTTCAAAATTTTGTTAAATAAAAATAGCACTCTGAAACATATGGCTAGCAATGGATATTACATCATTAAACTTTCTGAAAAGAGTAATCTTATTTCTATATTAAATATGGGACAGTACTTGTTTATGTCCAACATGCATTTATGCGCTAATTCCACATACTTAAAATTATGTCTTGAGAACTACATGTTTGCCTGTTGGGAATTTACTGATTTGACTGATAAAAACCAATAAATAGGGTTCAGTTGCAGTAAAACACATAAAAAATAATAGTGCTAGAATCTCACCACATACCTCTAAACTGTATAGATTTTTGCCTCATATTTTTGGTCTGTTTTTAATAAAATTGTGGTTTTCTGGCAATTTTGTGGCAAATCATTAAAGACTGAAGTTAGAAAATAATGACAGACATTTGAGTTTCAGACTTCATTCCCTTCAGAAAATTCATGCTAATGCTAAACCTGTTATTCTATCAACTTTCTAAGTTTGTAACAGCAATATTTAAAAATTGTCCCTATTTTTGGGCCCTTGTCCCACTTTTATTTATGGTTTTGTCCAGATTCCTTGTTCTAAGAAGTTGAGAGGTATGATCCTACATTATACTGCCTACCTAAAACCCACAAAACAAAACCAAAAAACGACCACATACCAACGACTCAGGAATACTCGGAAACACTTTTATTGTTAAAAACTAAGGTTAAGCATTGTGTCTTATAAAGACACCTTCAGAACTATGGATAAACAAAACCAGTATCCATTGTAAGGAACCAATAAAAAACAAAAAACTAACATACCCCCAAGAAAAACAATCCAATCACAGATGACCATTACAAAATCTGCCAATGTAGTTAAAGAGACAAAAATGATATAGTAATCCATCACCCAGCATATGGAAATATATTGCAAAAAAAGTGCATAGATAGTATCACAATCTGGCAGCATGTAACTTTAATTCACTTGACACAGAAAGGGCTTCATTCTAAATGAAGCTGCCAAAACATCTCCTGGTGCAGAAACCAATTCTGCCAGTTTCCTGATAATAGTGCAGCATCAATCTGTTCAAGTATGGTAAATTTAAATTTACTAAACTCAACATATACAGATGCAAGCCTAGCTCATGCACTCTTGTTGTCCATTTTTGTAATACTGTAATTATATTGGTAAATCCTCCTACTGAGCGCATTATTCGTTTTTCCAACATAAAAATCAGAAAAAGAGCAGTTGCTAGCCAGGTAAACTACTCTATCTGAAATCAGTTAAACTTACCACTTGTCACCAACTTTTGTATTTTTTTCCATTAACACCGCCCCAAATAGGTGTCAGTGAAAGAACACTGGTTGCAGCTGCCACACTTGGATGTCTTAAAAGCGTAATTGTAACTTATAGGTTCCTCAAGGAGATTCTTAATATTTGGTTTGGTTTTAAAAGCAAACTCAGGGGGATTTTGAAAGAAGACATTTAGATCATCGTCACACTGAAGAATGGACCTGTTCTTACATAATATCCTCTGGATGTCATGTGTATCAAGTGAATAATGAAGAACCATATTTGAAGAATAGCAAAAGTTCCGATCAGACCCCAATTCACTGGTCACAATATCTGAATTGGATGCAAATTTCTGTAAACCTTTTTCTATAATAATAGCATACTTGCCAGCTCTTTCTTTCATAACCTAATTGTAAAAGTCATCCACAATCTCAGCACGGTACCCCCATTTGTAAAACATACTTTTAAGCTCATTAAAATGCTCAACCCAAGTTTCATCATCAGAAGTTAAATTGGATACCCCAATAAATTGACTCATGACCACCCCTTTCTTCTGATGTAAGGGGTGGCAACTGGTGAAATGTAGGAAGGTATTACTAAATGTAGACTTTCTGTAAATGGAAGTTTTAAAAACCCCACCAGATCCCTTCGTAATTTCACTGTCAAGAAAATTAATGTGATCAACATTTGTATTGTAGGCAAACTTCAAAAAGGAAGAAGACAATTGTAATTGTCTAACAAAATCAAAAAGTTGTTCTTCATTACCAGATCACACAATCACTATATCATCCAAATAATGGAAACACCCAGCACAGTAAGCAAAATGTTTCAACTTAAACACTGCCTCAATTTACCATCTGAGAACTGCATTCACAAAAATGGAGGCACAGGAGGCCTCCATCTCTACACCTTGCTGCTACTTGTAATATTCTCCATCAAAGAAAATAAAATTGTTGCTTAGAACTAATTCCATAAATTCCTTGCGAAAGAAGCATCAGTGTCAAATAAAAGACCAAGTTTAGACACAACTTTGGTAAACCACTCAAGGCCTTCTTCATGGGGAATGGTCATAAATAAATTTTGAATACGACAGGTCGCCAACAAATATTGGTCATTAAATTCAGTACTCCTAAGCTTATCCAACAGGTCCCATGAGCCTCCAATAATATGTGAAAGCTTGTTGAGAAGTGATTTAAGCTTACAATCAATGAACTTAGCCATTGGCTCAATACTAGAACTGCCAGCTGCAACAATCGGCCACATTGGTGGACTGGAAACTTTGGAAAGAATTTTGGGTATCTCAAAGATTTTGGGAATAACAGGATGGTATACTTTCAAAAAATCAAAAAGACCCAGTAATATAGTGTCAAATAACAATAACTCATCCAAAAAGATGTTAATTGCTCTATAGGCAATATTCATTTTGTTGATTGATAATATGTGATAAAAACCACAAAAATGTTACACCTTTTCCAGGAAGACTAATTTCTGGGAGTGTTCTGCTTGTTATCAAATAGCTGATAAATGCTCAGAATGTCAGACCTAAAAGATTACCTGCATCCTGTCATGACAGCCAGACTTGAAGGAGAAGAAGAAGATGAACGTAGAATTTTCATAACTTTCTCCTCATTTTCTGAGTTTTTATGATCTCAAAGATGGTACACACACACACATTTGAAACATCAAAATACACACACACACACACACGCACACACGCACACACACACACACACACACACACACACACACACACACACACATATATATATATGTATATACACACACACACATATGTATGTTTACATATATACATATATATATATATATATATATATATATATATACACACACACACATATACATTCATATACACACACACACACACACACACACACACACACACACACACATATATATAATGCAAATATATATATATATATATATATATATATATATACACACACACACACACACACACACACACACACACACACACACACACACACACACACATACACACACACAATTTAAGGGGTATTAGAGCTTGCCCCCTTGTCAGGCGTGGAAGGGGCCTTGTACTCAAACAGTACTTTTTTTGTTTTTCAGCACTGGGATTGTTGCTGTTCTGATCAGCAACCTACCATGGTTTTAGTTGTGTTAGGTTTGAATAACTGCATGTCAATTAAATGAGACACAATTATTCAGTGACTCCTTTATTACTGCTGGTTGAAGGGAGGTATTTCGAAACTGTGGGCAAGTTTGTAAATGATGTTTTTCTTGATAAGATATTACAACTGTCTTCTTATCTGACAGACTCCATCAAAATGTTTGTAGAGGAACTATCTCATACCACTGTTTCATCTGCCTTTGATGTTTAGATTTTTTTATTCACTCATTTACACGTTAGAAATATGTTTCGTACTTACTACACTGCATCCCTTCTAGATTCTGCTCTGTAGGAAGTAAGTCTAGATAACATACCCAGCTGGTAGGACTATATTATTTTGTTTTTACTAAGTGCGAGAGCTACTAGTTTTAACTGAAAGCAGAACTAATACTTGATATTCCCTCTTAAACATGATTTTCCAGCAAACCAACAGAGTGTCAGCAGTGGACTTTCTGACCACTAACCATCGAAGCAAAACCAGCAGTTCTAAATTTCCACTTGGGTGTAACTCTGCCTGACTTTGCACCAGAGTGAATGTACAGAATATTGGTCCTTGCAGCATACCTGATAGCTCTTGCATCTAACATTCCTCAGCTAGTAGTCACCTCACCTGCCCATCTATTTGTAGATTAAGGACAGAATGAAGAAAAGAAGTATATAATCCCACTTTTAAAATATCTCTGATTTACTTGGAGTCCACCTCATTTAATCTGATTTCACATAAGTGTCTCTCCTATTAGGGAGATATTAATTATCTTATTAAATGGAGGACGTTTTTTTAATACTTTGAAGGAGCCAAGGGGTATGGCTACATGTAAAGGTGCTGGACTGCCAATGATAGGGAAATGATGGAAACAGATGGAAAATGACATGCTTCTGACAAAAGATACTGAAGACTGAGCTGCAGATATACTAACTATAAGGTGAAAAACAAGCTGATCACCAGACACACAAATAAGGATTATGGTGGTGCTGTGTGCTATCAGTGAGCAAGGTGCATCTATGTACAGGATATTTGTCAGAAGGGTAAGGCAGTGGCATGCGACTTTTTTACATCCACTTGAGCTATCATCATCGCAAGAAGATGGGACCTCTATTTCAAAGCATTGTTTTAAATAACATTCTATATGTCTATTTAAAATTGCTTAATTGATAGTAACTGGCATCTCAAGTACACATACACTCCAAATGGTTTATATTACTTCTTCAAGTTTTCAAATACTTGAAATTCATATGGTTGAGACCATATAATCGAGTTTCCAAAAATTCGAGAAAAAAATAACAAATCTACAGTTTTGCAGCTGGACAAGGCTCCCAGGAACCCCTACACACCCTGCAAATTATATACACCAACTCTGATATCACACTACAGTGGGGAAATGGGGAAATTCTCCTTTGAAGCAGTTCTATGTAGATTGCAGTACAGTGGAGATAGGGGAATTTACCCTTTTCATCACTGTAGTGTGATCTTTGAGTTGGTGTTTATAATTTCCAGGGGGGTGTGGGTGTGCAGTGGGGATTTCCACCCTTGCAAATATTATTATTTTTTTTTTTAATTTTGAGTTTTTCTAAACTTGATCATATTGTCTTGACCATGTGACTTTCGAGTTTCCAAAAACTCAGTGAAGTAATATAAACCCTGTGATGTTATGAGGTAGTGGCATCTGTACAAGGTAGAGTAGGGCACTACATTTGTACATATCCCAGCATAGCTAGCTGAAATGTTGTAAAGAATTTTATGTTATTTGGCTATCACACTGATTTGTACAGATGTTTGGGATAAAATATATTTGTAAAGTTACCTGTGTTAAAAAATGCATCAACAGTAGGTCCTCCTGGACAGAAAGAATATTTGCATGTATATTAGGTTGTATTGTTGTAACTGATCAAATGTGTATGTCTATCAGAGAACCCTAGAAGAGTGGAAATTATAAAATTGTGTTTCAACTTTCAGATGCTGCCAGAGATCTTAGCAAATCTCTGTGTGAATATTGTACCAGAGTCAGGTGACCAGCGATGATGCCATCCTCTAACTAGCATTTGGTTTCTTTGGAACTCTTACACAGCATTTTGGAACCTGACAAGAAAGATTTCTGACAGGTTTTTATATATATATATATATATATATATATATATATATATATATATATATATATATATATATATATATATATATATATATATATATAAAATCTCACACATCCACAAAGATAAAGATCATCTGGCTTTTGCTGTGGTAAGATACTCAACACACATCAGCTTGCCTTGCTTTAATAAGTAGTCAAGGAAGAGTAATTCTTTACTCAGTCAGGGACATTTACTGAGAATAGTTTAGCATTGTTTTCTGCATCTGTGAGAAACTATCCAACTGTATTATTTTTTCTATCTCTGTGGTTGAAACTCTGTTGTTTATTGTATTCAGTATTCTCCTGTTTTTTTGTTTTATAATTTATCATTAAATATTTTAATACATTTCATTGTGGCTGTTCCTTTAGAGAATTATTTTAACATCTTAAGAGTTTTAATGACACTGTGGCTGTTCCTGAAAGCCTTGCTGCTTTTTTCACACGCTACAATTTGTATTAGTATTAACAAACTGAATAAAAACATGTAAAATACAACTGCAAGAAACTCAGAAAATGCGAAAAGTCTGACCAAGCTTTCACTAAAAGAATGTATCTATGAGCATTTTTATGATATTAAGAAAAGAAAAACTACTAATTGCCTGGCAAAACATATTGTAACCAATAATAATCATTTGTTTAAATTTGTTGTTTTAGAAAAAATTAATAAGAAGGAGAGGGGTGGATCATGGGCAGCCCATTTAAAAAAAAGAGAACTCTAGTCACAGCTTTTCCTTAATGTGGCTAATCATCTAGGACTGAACAAATAAGTTCCTATAACTAGTATTCTAAAATGAAAAGTGTTACAAAGATAAATATATTTATTTATTTATGGCTAACTGGGTAATTGTTTTGGAATAAGGGTATGCTTTGTACCTTTGTGAATGTTTAAGTAGTTTTATAAAGAATCTTTGAGTTCTGTATGAACATTTAGATCAGGAAGTAGTTTGGAACAATTGTATTGATGTAAGAAGAAATTTAGCCATTTAGGATTGGCTAGCGCTTTATGAATATTGTATATTTTCGACTGGACAATAAAAGGAAGGTGTGGTAGAAAGGGATTTTTTATTGGTTAGTACAAATGATTACATGTGGCTTTTGGATTATTTAATTAATTTTGTAATTAGGTATGGCATCTGATAAAGTTTTCGTAACGTACAAAAGGAAAGTGCTTATCTTTTTAATTTGTTTTTTACTACTTTGAAATTTTAACTGGCATATTTCGATTATTTTATTTTATTTGTTTATTTTACATTTGTTAACCAGGAGAGTCCGACTGGATACATGTCCATTTTCAGCGGAGGCCCGGGGAGAAAAGCTCCAGGTACATAACAGACATATGAACATTGTTAATGCAAAAAAAGGAAGATAGTTGAGTTCTAAATACAATATAAAGATACATCACATCTTGGAAAAAAAATAACAGCAGCATATAAAAAAAAAAAAAAAAAAAACATAGGTCAGTTAAAAAGGTGAGGCGCCTTGTTAAAAAGCGGTTAAGGATAGTGAGGTAAGAGAAGGGTTAATGATAGTGGTTAATCAGGTTTGGAACAGGGACATTGCCAGAGAGTATTGAGATGGGGTTTAAGCTTTCTTTTGAATTGTAGGAGTGAAGGTTCTGAGGTGAGCATGGTCGGTAGGGAGTTCCACATTTTACCTACAAAGTTTGAGAATAGAGAATCCCCAGCAGAATTATTGGCTTTGGTAGTTTGAGCTAAGATCTTATTGGAGGAGCGTAAAGATTGCAGGTTAATATAGGGGTGAATGATGTTTTTCAGAGCTGGTGTTTTCTCTGGGTGATACAGTATCTGGTGAGCCGTTTTGAGTTGGTTGAAATGGAGTTGGCTGGAAAACTCTAACCACCCTAGTTGCTTCAAGTTAGTGCAGTGGTGCGTTCTAAAGGTGGAATTTGTGGCAAATCTAGCTATGTGATTGTAACAAGAAGCAAGTTTGTTAAGGGTTGTCTTGTTTAGGTTTGTAAAAAGGGGGAGGCATAGAAAAGAGTTGATACTAGGTGTGTGCTGGCAATTGTAATTTTAGCGTGAGGAGTGAGAAAGTGTTTTACTTTATAGAGAGAGCCAAGCTTTTTATTGATGGTTTTGATGGTTAGATTGAAATGGGTGTCAAATTTAAGGGAGTTATCAACGTAAACACCTAATAGCTTTGTGTGAGCTTCTGGTGATATAGTGATTCCATTGGAGGATGTAATAGAGAAGGTGGGGGGAAGAGTCTTGTTAGTAGGTAAATAGATGTAAATAATGTAAATAGATTCATACTAGGCTAACTGCCCTTGTGAGCCATTTTAAGCCTAGCCAATTATCCCCTGTGAGATTCAAACCCTGTACCTTGTGTTTGTAAGGCAAACACCTTAACCATTAGGCCACCCCCTTGAAGCAGTGAGGTCTGCCAGGTTGAAGCAGTGAGGTCTGCCAGGTTGGAGGCAGTGCTGATGATAGTCGAATCATCTGCATATTGAATGCATGTGGCATGGGGGGTGATTGTGGGCAGGTCATTAACAAAGATGGTGAGAAAGTAAGTAGTTTTGTTTTGTTGGGGTTGAGAACTAGTTGACGACTTGAGAACCATTTTTCTATAAGGTTGAAGGTGTCTTGGGTTGAAGCAGTGAGGTCTGCCAGGTTGGAGGCAGTGCTGATGATAGTCGAATCATCTGCATATTGAATGCATGTGGCATGGGGGGTGATTGTGGGCAGGTCATTAACAAAGATGGTGAAGAGAAGAGGGCCAAGAATAGATCCTTGGGGAACTCCAAGTGTAACAGGTAGGCATGTGGATAATTTGTCCTGCCATAGGACAGCCTGTTGCCTATTGGACAGGTAGGATTGGGATTGGAATTGCTGAGTGATAGTTTTTTTAATGTATGGAGGAGTTGAATGTGGTTCACCATATCAAAGGCCTTGGAGAGGTCTAAGAAAAGAGCAGATGATAGTTTATTATTGTTTCTGAAGTTATTGATGGTATTAGAAAAGGATAGTAGGGCTGATGTGGTACTGTGATTTGGCCTGAAGCCATGTTGGGAGTTGGCTAGAATTTTATTTTTGGTGAGGTGTTCCATCAGTTGTTTGTGGACACACTTTTCCATAATTTTGGCCAGGGGTGAGAGTATAGCTATAGGTCTGTAGTTGGTTAGCTCTAGTGAGCTACCACCTTTATGGAGAGGAATAATGTGGGGCATTTTCCATATGGAGGGGATGAAGGCTTCTGACAAGGTACGGTTTATGATTATGGAGACGGGATAGGAAATGGCCTCAGCTGCTTTTTGCAGAAACTCAGCTGGGAGAAGGTCAGCTGCTAGCTTAGTGGGTTTTAGTTTTTTAAGAAGAGATGTTATAGAGGATATGGGTACTGGATCAAAGGTAAATAGATGATCTGATGTAGTTCTAGTATTCTGCTGGCATGGGTAGTGGAGTGGGCTGGTTGTTTGTTTGAATTGTGTGGCCAGGGATTGTATAGTTTCTGTGAAGAAACTATTGAATGTGTTAGCAATGTTTACAGGGCACTGTTGTTTGCAAGTTGTTGGAGTGGGGGTGGTTGCCTGGCCTGGGTGCAGGAGCTTGTTTAAGCCTGCCCAGAATTTTTGCATTGTTTTTCAGGAGCCTTGGATTTTTCACACTTTCTGAGTTTGTTGTAGTATTAATTTTACACTGTATAACTGGGTACCCTTAGTATGAGCCTTAGGGTAGCTGACTGTATGTTTACCTCAGAGTCTGGGCAGAAAGGGGCACAGCTAGCAAATCTGTGCCAGTTTTTCCCAGGTGTGGTGTGTGTGAAACTAAAATATCCAAGTGTGTGTGTGTCAGCTACTGGGAACAGGGACACAGAACTCTGAAGTGGTCAGTGTGGAGTTTTGTGTGAGCCTGGAAAGAGAAAGAGAGTCCAGCCCCAGGCCTACAGCATGCTCCCTGTGTGCTCTTAAGGGAAATTGTGCTTGGTGCAGGGGGCTGCATCTGTAAATACTGCGTGAATCCATCTCTGCTCTTAGTGACTGTCCCTCACCAGAGTCAGCAGTGAGGATTGAGTCTTATTTCTGGCCCGGAGCAGTGACTCATCACATATTGGTGGCAGCTGGGTGGGTTATTAATTGAACTTCAGTAGACAGTGGGCATTTGACACTGAGTGTGTACTCTCAGCAGCCACAAGGTAAACATACAGAGTTGCATTTTCACAACAGTTTTATTAATTAGTTTAGCTAGTCAGAGAAAGCAGGCAAGGATGTCAGCAGAGGATTATAGCAAGCTGACAAAGAACCAGTTGGCCAAGATGTGCAAAGCCAAAGGACTGCTGTATGCCAACCTCACTAAAGACAAAATTATTTCAGCCTTGGTCACAGCTGCAACATGGACCAGCAACTTGGAAGACAACCAGTCTGGTGATAGGGATGTGCAGCTTTCAGAAACAGGAAATTTTACCTTTTCCTCGGAGGACTTAAAAAATCCATCCAGAGTTAAAGAGACTTGAACTGGAGGCCAAACGATTGGAGAAGCAGATGCAATTAGAATCAGAAAAGAGACTGCAGTGTTTGGAGGTCAAAGAGAGACTGCAGTATTTGGAGGCTGAAATAAAATGGGAAACAGCGTCAACATGAGATGGAGATGCTGACTGTTCAACAGTGTCATGGAGGTAATGGGAAAGCAAATAACTGAACCCCAGAAGCAACAAAGGTTAGTACATTTCTTCCATAGTTTACAGAAGGTAATGATTTTGATAGTTTTATTCAGGTATTTCAAAGGGTATGTAAACAGTACAGTGCTGACTAAGAGCTCTGGGTATGGTTCCTGACCCTGTTACTCCATGGTAAAGCTGTAACTGCTGTTTCTAAATTGTCTGATACTGATTGCTTAAACTATGATAAAGTTAAGTAAACAATGTTTACTGGAATGTTTTAAGTTAACACCTGAAGCTTAGTGAAAAAAGTTTTGTGAACATGGATGCAAGGCAGATGAAAGTGTATGTGATTATATTGCTGAGTTATTTACTTATTTTTATAGGTGGGTGAATGGGTATCAGGTCACCACTTTGCCTGAGGACATAAGAATCTGGTTGGCAGACCAGGCATGTAACTCTGCAGATGAGTTGGGGAGAAAAGGGGATCTCTACTTAGCAAACAGGGCATCACTGCACAAGAAGGGGATACTCAGAGCTCAACATGGTTATAGTGGAGCCCATGGTGGGCAGCCTAAACCACCCCAACAGAGTACACCATTAACAGGAGAAGCCACTAGTTCAGGTACATGGCCAGGACCAAGGGTTAGATGTTTCAGATGTAACCAGAAGGGCCATGTAGCATACAAATGTCCACTGAGGCAAGGTGAGGAACAAAAGGTGAAGTAGTCAACAAGTGGGAATAACAGCATGCCAGTGGTAAGTTGTCTGGAGAGAACAGGGGTACCAAATTATCACCAAAGTTTGTATCCTATCAGTGTATCGAAGACAGGCCACTGCTATGGGAGACACAGCTTCTGACATAAGCATTGCAAAGCTTGCATTGGTTAAAGTGGAACACTACTTACTTGGACAGTCCACCACCACTCAGAGCTTTAGGAGGGAACCCATTCCAAATACTTTTGGCCAGGATTAACCTTGACTGGGAGAGTGGAAAAAGAAGCAAGCTGGTAGGTGTGTTTGAGGATATTACTGCAGATGTCTTGATAGGGAATGATTTTGATAATGCAGTATCTTGTGTGCATCCAGTTTCATGCAATCAGGCTTGGAGACAGACATGTGGGTCGGGTAGTCTGGGGAGACCTAGAAAACCCCCCACTTGAAGCTGGGGCTGGTGAAGTGGCTATTTCAGGAAAGGAGCTACCCTGTAGCAGTGACCCAGAAAGTGTGCCACAGATGATGGGAGGTAATGATCTTCCCATGGAGAGAGTGACTGCATGGGGGAGAGGTGAGTGGTAGTACCCAGGCTGACAGTGAGGCACCACTGTCAGAAGAGATGGGACTTCCAGTGGAAAAGCAGGTGGGAAGGGTGACAAAGGTAGAATTCAGATAGGCTCAGCTTTTGGACCCTACATTACGAGGCTTGAGGGAGATAGCTAAGGAGGCACCTGATTCTCAAGGAAAAGGGGAGACTGTATACTGGAACAAAGGGTTACTGTATAGAGAGTGAATCCCTGAGGGAAGGCTAGAGGGTGAGGTAATACAGCAGTTGGTTTTGTCCAGACCCCACCATTTGGCACTTCTAGCCATAGCCCATGACATTCCTTTTGCAGGTTATATGGGCATAAAGTGTACCAAGAGATGTATTATGTGGAACTTTTATTGCCCTGGGATTGCAAGGGATGTAACCGGGTACTGCAGGACCTCTGAGCAGTGCCATAAGGTAGGCAAGGCAGGAGACAAGGTCAAGGGTCCTTTGATGCCTTTGACTGTGATTGAGAAGCTGTTTCAGAGGGTAGCTATGGGTATTGTGGGGCCTCTGAGCATCCAAAGTTCTACAGGGAAGTATATCCTGGTGATAGTAGAGTATGCTACTAGATACCCTGTGGTGGTGGCTCTGTTCTCTGTCGAGGCAGAGAAGGTAGCAAATGCTTTGTTAGAGATTTTCAGTAGGGTAGGTTTCCCGAGAGAAATACTGACTGACAGAAGTGTCAATTTCATGTCACACCTGTTGGCTTGTCTGTGGAAGTGCTGTGGGGTGAAGCACCTAAATACCACCCCTACCACCCTCAGACTAAGTCTTGTGGAGAGGTTAAAACTCTACACTAAAGACCATTCTACTGGTGTTTGTAGACCAGTTTAAGAGAGAGTGGGACAAATATTTGCCCCATCTGCTGTTTGCATACAGAGAGGTACCCCAGGAATCCACAGGTTTTTCACCCTTTGAGTTATTGTATGGGCATAGGGTGAGGGGACCTTAAGATTTGATTTGTGATGAGTGGGAGGGTGAGTGTGAATCCCACAAGCAGTCTGTTGTGGCATATATCCTAAACCTCAGAAAAAGGCTTAGGGAGTTCATGGGATTGGCTCAAGAGGACATGGCAGGAGCCCAGCAGCAGAAAAAGGTCTACTATGACAGAAATGCTCAAGCACGAGAGTATGCTATGAGACAGCAGGTTATGATTCTCATTCCTGTCAGACACAACAAGCTGCAGGAAGCTTGGGAAGGACCCTTCAAAGTGGTAAGGAAGGTCAATAATGTTCATTACATGGTAAACCTGCTAGGAAGGAGGCAGTGGCACAAATTGTACCATGTTAACTTGATGAAGCCTTACCATGATAGGGAGGTCCTGGTGCTGAGTATTTGCAGTGAATGACAGGAGGAGTCTGAGGGGGATCTGGTAATCACAGACCTGATGAGGTAAAACAAGGCAGACAGGGTACAGCCTGTGAGCAGGCATTCCAAAAGCTTAAAGGGGCTTTGGGAGGACCCCCCTGTGTTAGCCAGTCCAGATTACAGCAAATACTTTGTTGTGCAGGTGGATACTTCTAACCATGGGGTGGGGGCTGTACTGAGCCACATTTCCTCAGATGGAAAAGAGAAACTAGATGTAATTCTCAGCTGTAGACTCCAATCCAGAGAGGAATGTTATGCAGCTGTAGAAAAAGAATATCAAGCCATAGTATGTGCACTGCAGAAACTTCAGCCCTATTTCTACGAAAGGAAATTCATTGTGGTTACAGACCATAATCCCTTAACATAGTACATCGAGCTAGCCAGCAAAATGCCAAGTTATTAAGGTGGAGCGTAGGGTTGCAGGCATATGACAAGACAGTGCAGCACCATATTAGGGTCATCAATGCTGGTGCAAATGGGCTCTCGAGACAGGATATGGGTTAAGGTGTTCCCAGCAGGCCCATTTCTCTCAAGCTACATTTTTCCAGGGTCACTTTAGAAACTAGCTTGAGTCTTCAAAGGGGGTTAGAGATGATGTTATGAGCAGTGCCATCTGTGCTAGGGATAGTACGGCAGTACATGTGTACATATGCCAGCATAGCTAGCTGGAGTTTTTTAAAGAATTTTATGTTATTTGACTATCACACTGATTTGTACAGATGTTTAAGCTGAAAATATATTTGTAAAGTTACTTGTGTTAAAAATGCATCAACAGTAGATCATGCTAAACAGAAAGAATGTATCCATGTATATTAGGTTCATAGGTCGGTACTAGGCTATCAACCCAAGGGCCAAAGTAAGCCTAGCCAACAAGGTTCCTTGGTTTATGCCAACCAAGAAAGTTATTTTCCTGTGCTCTTGTCGAGTAGAGCCACAGAAGTGATCCCTGGGGTGTATTTCCTATTTCCCATCCACTCATTAAGATTTTTCTTGAAGAGTGCTAATGAGGAACTTTGCTTAACATAGATGGGTAGCTTGTTCCAGAGTATGGGAAGTCTCTGGGACAGGAATCTATCCCTCCAGCATGTCCTGTTTATTGTGGTGACAAGGGTTAGGTCCCTAGAGTGTGTAGCTTGGAGGGACTGGGATTTTTTTTAGGTGTAGCATGTCCAACAGCTCTGGGTTTGACATAGCTTTATATGTTAAGCAGAGATCACCTCGGAGTAGGCGATATGCTACAGAGTAAAGCTGGAGTTTTTTGAGATGGTCAGTGTAGGATATCTGTTTGAGGCCAGTAATCCTCTTTGTAGGTACTTTTGTGGCTTTTCCAGCTGCTGCAGATGTCTTGTGAGGTACATTCCAAAAGGGGCATTGTACTCTATAATGGGTCTAATGAGTGTCATGTAGAGGGGAACAATGACCTCTTTTCTCCTGGATGAGAACCATTTTGTGATGAGGTGTGTCATGTAGAAGGATTTCCTGACTACTGTGGCAATGTGACTATCAAAGGAGAGACTACTGTCCACCTGGGTCCCAAGGTCTCTTATCACACATTCACATTAAGTAGACTGCCGCCTATGTGGTAGTTCATGGGTACAGAGTTTTTACCAAAGGGGATGACAATGTACTTTTTGGCATGGAGCTTGAGGCCATGGCTCTGACACCAGGCATCTGTCTCAGTGAGGCCCTTCTGTAGGATTTCCACATCATTTGGGGACTCGACTATTGCTCCTAGTTTGCAGTCATCTTAGGTTCATAGGTTCATAGATAGGTACTAGGCTATCTGCCCGAGGGAGTGTGTTGGCTATCGCTGCCCCATTGATTAATTAACTGATCCTCTGTTAAGCAGAGCCAATGAAGTGATCCCAGGGGTGTATTTACTGTTACCCATCCACTCGTCAAGGTTTCTCTTGAAGAGTGTTAGTGAGGGGATCTGCCTAATGTAGTTTGGAATTTTGTTCCAAAGCATGGGGAGTCTCTGTGACAGGATTCCATCCCTCCAGCATGTTTTATTTATTGTTGTGGTGAGGTTTAGCTCACTAGAGCGCGTGGCTCGCAGTGACTTGGATTTCTTTAGGTGGAGCATGTCCATCAATTCTGAGTTGGACATGGCTTTGTAAGTCAGGCAGAGATCACCTCTGAGTAAGCGATATGCCACTGAGTACAGCCGGAGTTTTTTCAGTCGGGCTGCATAGGACATATGTTTGAGGCCAGTAATCCTCTTGGTGAGGTACTTTTGTGGTCTTCCCAGCTGTTGGAAGTGTCTTGTGAGGTACATCTCAAATGGGGCATTGTACTCTATGATGGGTCTGATGAGTGATGAGTAGAGGGAAACTATAACCTCTTTATTTCTAGATACGACCCCTTTAGTAATTAGATGGGCCACATAGAAGGATTTCCTAACTACTTTGGCAATATGACTGTCAAAGGAGAGATTACTGTCTACCTGGGTCCCCAGATCTCTTATTACCTCTTCTGTATTAAGGGGGCTGCCACCTATGTGGTAATTCGTGGGTGTTTTGTTTTTCCCAAACAGGATGACTATGCATGTTTTGGCATTTAACTTGAGGCCATGACTTTGACACCATGTGTCCGTCTCAGTAAGGCCCTTTTGGAGGGTGTCCGTGTCAGCCGGAGAGTCAATTATGGCTCCCATTTTCCGAACTTCATTAGCCAAAGGCCTTCTGTGTTAGCCTGTACTTCAGAGAAGTAGATACCAAACAGGAGACATCCCAGGACTGAACCCTGTGGTACTCCAATTGTCACTGGTTTGAAGTCAGATTTGGAATCTGCAACTTTTACAGTGTTGGTTCTGTCAGTGAGCCATTTGGCAACCCATCTTGTGACATAGGGATTTATACCTAATTTAGTGAGTTTAGCTATAATTCCAGAATGGGGGGGATGGTGTCAAAAGCCTTGGCGAGGTCAAGATAGGCTGTGTAAACCACCTTACCCTCGTCTACGGCTTTGGTGACTGCCTCAAAGAAGTTGATCAGGTTCAGGAGGCATGATCTGCCTTTCACAAACCCGAACTGGGTGGGGTCCAGAGTTTAGAGGTTACCAATATCTTTGTTTATGAGTTCCATGATGATACATTCCATGGCCTGACAGACCAGGCTCATCAGGCTAATAGTGCGATAGTTCCTGGGATATTGATCAAATATGCATGTGTATCTGAGAAACCTGGAAGGGTGGACAATTTGAAATTGTTGTATAGCTTTCAGATGCTACCACAAATCTTAGCAAAGCTCTGTATGTATATTGCACCAGAGTCAGGCAACCAGAGGTAATGTCATCTTTTAACCAGTATTTGGCTTCTTTGGAAAGCTCACAGCTGTACTTTGGAAGTTGACAGAAAAGATTTCTGACAGGATATATATCTCACGTATCCACACAGACAAAGACAGACATCATCTGGCTTTTGCTTTCGTAAAACACTCAGCACACATCAGCTTGCCTTGCTTTAGTAAGTAGTCGGGTAACAGTAATTCTTTAGTCAGTCAGGATTATTTAGTAAGAATATTTTAGTATTTTCTGCATCTGTGAGAAAGTATCCAACTGTATTATTCTTTATATCTCTGTGGCTGAAACTCTGTTTCATTGTATTCTATATTCTTCTGTTTTCTGTTTTATTCTTTATCATTAAATATTTTAAAACCTTTCATTGAGGATGACCCTTTAGAGAACATTTTTAACATCTTGAGGGTACTTATGCTTGTTTTTGTGACACTGTGGGCACTCCTGAAAGCTTTACTGATTTTGTCACACCCTACCATTTGTATTAGTATTAATTTTACACAGTGTAATTGGGTACTATTTGTAAGAACTTTAGGGTAGCTAAATGGTGGCAGCATGATTACCTCAAAGTCTGGGCAGAAAGGGGCACAGCTAGTAAATCTGTGGCAGCTTTTCTTATGTGTATATGTGTTTGTGAAAGTCAAATATCCAAGTGTGTGTGTGTGTGTGTCAGCTACTGGGAAAATGGACACAGAGCTCCAAAGTGGTCAGTGTGGAGTTTTATGAGGGTGTGGAGAGAGGATGAAAGTCCAGCCCCAGGTCAGGAGAGTGTTGCCTGTGTGCTTCTAAGGGAAATTGTGCTTGGTGCAGGGGGTTACATCTGAAAATACTGTGTGAATCCATCTTTGCTTTTAGTGACCATCCTTCACCGGACACAGTGGTGAGGATTGAGTTTCCTTGATTGCTGGCCCGGAGCAGGGACCCATCACAAACCCTTCCAAAGAAATACTATCAAGCCTATACAGTTTATGAGAAAACACTTCACAGAGTAAAACACAGCATGCTTCTCACATACCCATTTTAGTTTATTATTCTCATTCTAAGGTCACCTCAGAGAAAGAATAATTGTAGCAGACAAAAAGAAAACTATTTTGATCTTTCTCTAGAAGGCAGTGAGCTCAGATAATGTAAAAAAAAAAAATACAACTCCTGAAACAACATACCACTGCTACAAGTTATAAGTAATAACATATGAGCAACTATTCCCTCAATCAGTGCAGCAAAGTTTCAGTGACTATGGCATAAGCAATATTTTATGATATGAAAGTCATATTTATATATATATCATTATTATCCTGTTCTCTATATACAGTAAATGAGCCAATAACAGTATAAAATACCTTCACTTCCCCTTAAATACACTTGAACAGGTGCAATTACTCAATTAAACAATTAAAAATAACAACTTGATTGACATTAGAAACAATAATCCCTACCAGAAAAATATGTAAACTTCAGGGAAGTGAAGGTATTTTATATTGTTCTGAAGAAGTCCTGTAACAGTGTAGACAGACAAAAGCGCTTAACCATTAATAAATTCAAGATTCTGACTAGAACAGGAGTCCTTCCTTCTTAGAGATTTCTACATTGTTTGTGTGTGGTATTTGGTTACTATGTCAAAAGGAGCTTCCGGAAGAGGTGGACAGACTGTTGGAAGTCAGATTCCATCAACTGCTTCTAATAATGGCAATTTATCAGTTTATTGCAACAAGTCAGTTCCCAACTAACAATGCATTCAGCCCAGTTATACAATTACTTCACTTCCCACTGTGGTGGAGCATCAGACTTTGGGAATTTAGGTGCACCATTGACCCAACTTACACCTATGATGTAACAATTATGTTTGCACCACAGTCTACACGTGTCATTTGTCATGTACGTAATCTAACTAGAAGTGTTTCAAATAAAAATAAATTTTATATATATATATATATATATATATATATATATATATATATATCTATATATGTATATATATATATATATATATAAAGAACAAGCCTAGTCCCAGAATAAGCAAATAGATGTAAAAATCAGCCCACCGCAAAAATGTATGAATGGAACAAAGTGATATGAATAGTCCACTTGAATAATCCACTTAAACAGTCCACTTGAATAATCGCAACCAAGGTAATGAGAGCAAAACAGAAGTATTTTATTTCAAACATTAGCGCTTTCTCGGACAATAGTTTCCGCTTCCTCAGACGTACTCTAAAACACATTCAAACGTCGCTTAATATACAATACACAGCAATCAAACAATTAATCGATCATTGCCTTTAATTAGCATATAGATCAGTATTAAAAACCGTACTGAAAACAGTATTAAAAAACTATTGCATATCAATCTAAAAAGTAGTACTAAATTTAAATGAATCATTGATAATGATAATAAGGAAATTTCATAATGAAAACATTATAAAAATATATATAAACAATGCTACTATTGAATAAAGCTATTAAATAAAATAAAATAACCCAACCAACGACAAGCACTAACAACTATCTAAGAGGTCTGCCTTTAAGCACTGGCTTAAGAGTCACATTCTCATTGAGCCCCCTACCTCTGTGTGCTGCAAGCCTAAGTATCCACTTGACCTCTGCTTATTCAGTCAAGTTCGTAATGTCACCTAACCTAATGTTACTATTCTGTACATACAGTACTTGAAATACAAATGTATGCTCCCTACCTTTGTGAAGTGTATGTTTTGCTAATGCACTATATTCCTGTTGCCTTGTGAGGCAATATGCATGATCCCTTATACGTTCCCTGAGCGTTCTATTGGTTTTACCTACGTAGAAATTAAAACATATTTTACAATGGGCTACATATACCACATTTTTGGTATTGCAGTTGGACTCATATCGATTTTCCCACAACTGACCAGTATATGGCTGTTTAAAGAATCTAGACTCATCTATCTCGCTACATTGAGCACAACTGCCACATCTCTTCCTTCCTGAATAGGGATAATTATGGTGGACTACTCTAGAATTGCTCAAATCAGGAAAACATAAATTTTATTTTATTTATTTTTTATTTTTATTTTACATTTGTTGACCGGGCTAATCTAGCTGGATATATATCCATTTTCAGTAGAGGCCCGGGGAGAAAAGCTCCACACAGATATACAAAAATATAAAAAGTATAAAAATATTGTTACATGGTAAATACAGGATTAATAAACCAAATAAAACAGGAAGTTTTTACATTTCAGAGATCAGAACACATTAAGAAAAGTAACAGTGAACATAATATTGCTTAAGAAAGCTACAACAGTTATAATACAGTAAGAGTTATGTACAATAGTTCACAACAGGTTTAAGGATATAAGCAATAAGTTGATTAGAGTTTAAATAGTGTCAGTCATAATACAAGATTAAGTATTTAAATGTTTGGAATTTTGGTTAGAAGAGGAAGAAACAGGGGTGAAGATGGTTGTTAGTCAGGGTTACTACAAGGGCATAGCCAGTGCATTTGGAGGTGTTTTTTGAGTTTTTGTTTAAAGACTGGCAAGGATGTAATTAGTGTTAGTTCATTGGGTAACAGGTTCCAGGTTTTTCCTGCTGTATTAGTAAACAGAGAGTCACCAGCTGTATTATTAGACTTTGCTAGGCTAGCAAGAAGTTTGTTAGAAGAACGTAAGGAGTTCAGATTATTATATGGGATTAAGAGTTTTGAGAGTATAGGTGTATTATTGGGTTGGTAAAATATTTTGTGGGCCATTGTGAGTTGGGGGATTATCAGATGGTTTTAAGTTCTGAAGGGATTGCCAGTAGTGAATCTGGCAATATTATTGTAGGAAGTTGCTAATTTGTTGAGGTTAGTTTTCTTGAGGTTGGTAAATATAGGTGAGGCATACAGAAGGGTTGAGATAAGATGGGAGTGAGCGATCTTGGCTCTGGCTGTTGTGGTTAAAAATGGTTTTATTCTATATAATGATCCTATTTTTCTGTTGACTATTTTAATGGTGTTGTTTATATGGTGATCAAATGTGAGATTATTGTCAATGGTTATTCCTAATAGTTTGGTGGTAAAGTCAGGGTAAATGACAGTGCCATTATTTGAAGAGACTGAGAAGTCTAAGGGGGTGGACCTAGTAGTGGGTGTAAAGAGAAGGAGTTTTGCTTTTTTGTCATTAAGAAGGAGGCAACGTTTGGTAAACCATGTTTCTACAGTGTTGAAAACATTTTGAGTAAGAGAATGTAGTTCATTTGAAGAGGTTGCTGAGCATATTAGTGTGGAGTCATCTGTATTTTGAATGCAGGTGGCTTGGGGAATTGCTACATGGAGATCATTAATGAATAAAGAGAAAAGAAGTGGACCAAGAATGTAGCCCTGAGGGACCCCGATAGTGACAGGTAAAAAGGAAGAAATTTGATTTTCCCAGAGAACTGCCTGTTGCCTATTGCTGAGGTATGATCTAAACCATTTAATGGCCAGAGAATCAAAGGAGAGAGATTCAAGAATACTGATTAGGAGGGTATGGTTAACCATGTCGAAAGCTTTCGAGAGGTCGATGAAGAGTGCAGATGAGAGTATGTTTTTGTTACGGTTTCTATTGATGGTATCTGTGAAGGATAGGAGGGCAGTAGTGGTACTATGTGATGGCCTAAAGCCATGTTGACAGCTTGCTATTAAGTTATGTATAGAGAGATGATGTAAAAGTTGTTGGTGAATGCATTTCTCCAAAATGTTCGCTAAGGGTGATAAGAGAGCAATTGGCCGATAGTTAGAGTACTCATTAGAGTTCCCACCTTTATGTAAGGGGATAACGTGGGAGATTTTCCAAATATCTGGGACAGTTCCTTCTTGGATTGTCTAGGGTAGGCAATTACTTTGGCTGCTTTTTGGAGATATTGGGAAGGAAGTTTGTCAGCGGATGGAGTACATGGTTTGAGTTTATGAATAAATTTATAGATGAGAGAAGTACAGATGGGTTGTAGTTTGAAGTTAGAGTAAGAGTGTGGTAAGTTGATGGGAAGGTTGGAGTTTTCAGAGATAAGTTGCCTAGCTAGAGATTGTATAGTCTCAGTGAAGAAAGAGTTAAAGGTATTGGCAGTTTGATGGGGAGTGTTTGGATCTGCATCAAGTGGGGTGGGTGTTCGGGAGTTACCTGGGGAAAGGAGCTTATTTATGCAAGACCAGAACTTTTGAGGATTATTTTGATGAGTTTGTTGAAGTTTACAGTAGTAGTTTTTTTTTGTCTGTAAGTATTGCCTTTTTTGTACTACTTCTAAGCTGCCTAAAATGGAGATGATCAGAGTTATTTGTGTTAGATCTCCATTTGGCCCAGACTTTGTTCCTAAGTAGAATTTGATTTCTAGTTTCATTCAAGAGCCATGGGGCTGGGTTGGACTTCATTCTGATGGAACGTGTAGGAGCATGCTGATCAAGAATAGATAAGAAAGTAGTGTTAAAATACTTTACAGCCTCTTCAAGTGAAAGGGATTTTAAAGGATTCCAATTGCTTGCTCTGAGCTCAGTTTGAAATAATTCTGCGTTAAAGTGTTTGGTGGAGCGTGTTATCCTAAAGGTGGGGAGGTTTGGAAAGTCTTTCTTTTCTCTTGTGATGTAGGTCAAAGAATGATCACTTACATCATCTGGCGGGGTTCCTACTGTGTAAATTTGTTTTACTTTGTTTATGAGTATCCAGTCTAAGGTACTCTCTTTTTTATTAGGTTTGTTAATTCTTGTTGTAGAGGTTCTGGTTTGGTTACAGCCATGGAGGTTGATATGAAAGGTAGGATTTTCAGCACTAACACTTTTCCAGTCAATGTTAAAGTCGTCTAGTATTATTGTTTCTTGGGGGTAAGTAGAAGACACCCAGCTAAGAAAAGCCTCTAATGTAGTTATATTATTGTCAGGTGGTATGTAGATACAGATAATGTATAAAGATTTGTTAGCGTTAATTTGGAGCTTAGTTATGAGGACTTCTGCGTTGCTATCCTGGGTTGCATAAGATGGTAGGGTAGAGATGTGAAGTCCATTTTTAAATAGAATTGCTACTCCACCACCTTTACGTTTTGTTCAGTCTAGTCTTACTATATTATATCCTTGGGGAATAATTTAATTGTCTTTTGTTTCTGGTTTTAAGCAAGTCTCAGTGAGGCAGAGGATATCAAAGGAGTGAATAGCTAGGAGGGCATGAAGGTGAGGTACTTTATTATTGATGCTTTGGATATTCAGATGCCCTATTAGGAGAGAATTATTGAGTTTAGGGTGAGTTGTTTGGATAGTAGGGCTGGTAGGGCCAGGGTTGGGGTGGATGTCGCCATCTATTAAGGAGGGGTTATTTGGTTTTGTTGCAGGATTGTTTCTAAGGTAAGTTTGAATTTTCAATTTTTTGTCTGAGGGTAGGTTATGTTTAATGTGGGAGAGTCTGTGGAATTTAGGTAGTAGGTATCTAGGAGTGGAAGTTATGTTAGAATGTCTATGTAGGGATATGTGTGTATATATTGTAGTTTGTTTGTGGGAATGGTTAAGCTGGAAATAGTGCAGTTTTTCAAAGGAGGTAAGAAGGTAGGCTGAGAAGAGGGTAGTTAAGAGTATAATTGTAAGTGTTAAATTGGCTAGATTAGGGAGAGGCATCTTTGAAGAAATAATAAAATAAGAACTTGAGTGAAGGGATAAAAAGATGAAGTAAGATGTGGAAGAGAGGAAGATAAGAGGATACAAGAAGAGAAAAGAGATGGCACTAAGATATACGCGTTAAAAGTAGGAGGATATGGTAGAGGTACTCTAAGGAGTGGCTTAATTGTGGGTGAGTGTTAAAGGGTAGGGGTGTGGCTAAAGTATAAGGGGTGGGGTGAAATATGGGAGTGATTGGAAGAGAGAGAGGGTGTGGCTAGGGAAGTATAAGTGTAGGACCCCTGGAGGTGGGTGAGAATTGGGGGTAGGGTAGGGGAGCGGAGTGAGCCCGTAGGGCGAACAGAGCGGGTTTCTGCTGAGAGAGGCTGAGAGGCAATAAGTTATGGAGAGGGACTGTGTTCTACAGGCATAGAAAAGGTAAGAGACATAAGCTGTTACTAAGTAGCAGAGAAAAAAGGAGAACAAAGGTATAGCAGTGCTGGGGGGATAGTTATGTAAGATAGTTGTACAACAGAGAGAGAGATTTTTATAGAGATTGCCAAAAAGCAGGAAAGGAAGTTTATACAGAGGGATAATAAGAGGGGCCAGAGGAAAAAAAAAAAAAGAGGTGATAGTCAAAGGTGTCTATTTAGTAAAAAACTTCCAGACTTACCTGGGATAATTCCTATAGTAAAGGAAATATGGGGTGGGGGGTAAGTGCATAAATAGCACTGATATCTGAGTCTAGCTGGTCTACAGAGCTCATTGGTTTCTACAACCAGTGAGAGATGGTATTCCAAAGCCTAAGATATGCTGCCCCCTAGTGGATAACGTAGGGAAAACACAAATTCCACTAGGATAGTTGGTGAAAGGGAGATAAGTTAAAAAAGAGATGTTAGGAGGAGTAGGTCCACGGGTGTGCAGGCCCTTACAAAATAGAATAAAATTGAATGCAGTCCCTAGTAATTCCAAGTTATCTCACTCACAAGGTTAAAGTTAAATCAATACATATACTGTAGGATAACACCTACACTGTGAGGCTGAATGTAGAGGGTCCAGGTAGATCCTGAGGGGCTTCTAGGATTGAGTTTCCCTACTATTCAGTAGGATATCATTAGCCTTACAGGTTTTCAACTAGAGGGACCGGCTATGTCTCCACACAGGACTTAGAAGCTGAAAAAAGAGACAGAAAGAAATATTAAATAAATGTTGGCTAACTAGGTTAAGTTCTATGCAGGAGTGGAATGAAAAAGTGTAGAGGAGGAGTGCTAGTCAGAAGTTGAGTGTAGTGTAAGGATGCAGTGAGGTATTAGCACAGAGTGTAGCATACAGTAAGGTAATTAGAACAAGTATTCAACTTATATAATCAAATACATTACTTTTGTATGGCTCAGAAAAACAATGCATGTATATCTACTACAGAAGATAATGTGTAATTGCAAACTATAAAACAGCATTCACTAATGAGGCTAAAGACTAACTAATTAGTTTTTAAATGCTGCTTAAGATTTTTCATTTTACTATATGTGTACGTTGGATAATTACCTACAAGCTCCCTAGTCCTGTCATCCACCAAGAGCATATTCCAATTGGTGGAAATGGCTTCTTGAACCTTGGAAACATTACTGTTGTATGGTAATATCACCGGTAACCTCGTACAACTATTACCTCTATCAGGGTACACCCTATCACTATTAGAATAGTAGGGTTTTGCCCTGGTATGTCTAAGCTTACTCACTGTAGTATATACCCTATTCACCTCTCCAGGATAATACCCTCTTGTTACTAGGCTTCCCTTGAGCTTGCCCAATTCATCTTGCAACAAAGAGTCATCACAGCAAAGTCTGGATACTCTCATGGCTTGCCCCTTGACTATGTTATCAAATACCCTGGGGTTGTGCATACTTGTCCTATGCAGAAAAGCAGGTCTGTAGCACGGTTTCCTATAAACTTTGGTCAGATATTTATCATTCTGCCGATAAATCGTCACATCCAAATAATTGATCGTAACCCCTGAGAATTCCAACGTAAATCTTAGGAAACCTTTTATGTTATTGATTTGTTGAAAGAAAGTAATTAAAAGTGATTCCGAGCCTTTCCACAAGAAAATGAGATCATCAACAAAACGTCTATAAAAAATTATATTCGGATTGTTAAACATGATCTCTTTCTCCCAGGCCACCATGACCAAATTGGCATAGGTGTTGGCACAACTCGTGCCCATGGTCACACCTTTCTTTTGTCTGTAACATTTATCCTGGAATATAAAAACATTATATTCCAGCACCTGTTCCTGCAGTAAGCAGATTAAATCTGCTTTGTTTTCTGACATAGAACCTATATCCACCAATAACCTCCTTATCATTTCTACACCTTCTTCATTAGGGATACATGTAAAGAGTGATACCACATCCATAGTCGTTAATAAAATATCATTGTTGGTGGCTAAATTGATAGTGCACGGATACAGATCTCTCAAAAAATGCTCTGTATCCTTCAAAACATAACTAAAATTGGACAAGACAGACTTTAGTTCATGATCTAAATAAATAGAAATAGGTTCTGTGAGCCAGCCTGAACCCGAGACTATTGGTCTAAACGATGGTTGTGTGGGGTTCTTGTGTATCTTTGGTAGCCCATTTATTCTAGGTATTATGGGATATTCTACATTAAAATAATCAAACATTTCAGTAGTTATCAAATTCATCAACTTGCATTCATGCAAAATACCATAAATGCTATGTTGTATCGCAATTATGGCTTCAAATGAAATGGGCTCATATGACTCACTGGCTAACATACCTAACATAGACTTTAAATAAAAATCTAGATCCATCACAACTACAGGCCCACCCTTGTCCGCTGGACGTATAATTATATCACTATTGTTCTTAAGTTTATTAAGTGCTGTCATTTCATTTTTACTTAGGTTGTTACCCTTAATAGTATGAGGAATGCGTATTTCGTTATATAAATCATTCTCAACAGCTTTGAGAAATATTTCCAAATTCGATGGTAAATGGGGATTAAACAAACTCTTGCGTTTAAAGCAATTCATATTTGATCTAGAAACTTCATTGAACATGAGTTTTAAAGCTATACTGCGTGTAAATAATCTTACAGCTAAAATCGCTTCACTTATGTCCATACTACATGATGGTACGAAGCTCATACCTTTGTCCAGTAACTTGAGCTCATTCTGAGTTAGCTCGTATTTAGATATGTTCCACACTAAAGTCCCTGATTCCAGGGTTTCTTCATGGAATGTACCTGTTGTTGATTCGGTGGATCTTTCCATTTGGCTCCTCTGCCAGGGTCCTGGTCTGTAGATCTTTTCCTCCCTATTCTGATTGGTAAAGGGATCACCGGAAAATTCTGACCTTCAGCTCTATCAAGCTGTATTTTTGTCTCACCACTGTGCTTGTCCGAGCCAGGCCATTGTCTTCATTCGCCTGTTGATTCATTGATAACTCTGCCGGTGTAAAATATACCGAAGTAGTAGGGTTAGGTGATGCTACTCCATCAATCATCATTCCACTTTGAATGTTATGCTCTGACACCTCCAGTTCTCGTGCTCTGTCTTTTCAGACCTGGAACGCCTCCGCTCTTCCGGTTCCTGTGATTTGGTACTGCCAGTCAAGTCAACGATAGCCTTCATTGGTTGAGAGTGATCCTCTTTCCTGATACTGGTAGATGCTCTCTGACTGGTTAAACCACTCTCCGTGGCAGTTGCATAAGTTCTCAGCCACATAAACACGTTATTTTTGGCAAAGTCCTCCTTGTCTCTATTCAATTTTTTCTTTTTTTGTTCCAATAAGTTTTTCTCATATCGCAGGACTCTATCAATAAGTTCATGCATGTATAATTCTGTTGTATCACATCCACTCATCTCAGTTAGTTTTTGTTGCTGTTCAATAATGTTATTCCTCAATTCTGTCTCTATTGGATGAAAGAAATCCAATAGTAACTGCAAATAAGCATTACTGGCTCTTAGGTTTATCTGTTGCCATTTGACAAGTAATTCGGGATATGTGTTCCCATAAGTGGGCATATTCAAAATCCTAAGCCCCCTTGGAACAACATTACATTCTAGGCATGCCTCCAAGTGATAACGCTGGCATTGGAGGCATTGAAACCTGTAAATGTTATTTTCTATATCCCTTTTAATATGCTTAATTGTTAGTTCATTTGCAGGATTAACTATTGTATCTGTGCAATTAGTAAAGTCTTCCATGCACAGTAAGGGATTCAATACCTCCGTTAAAACCCCTCGTAACCTTCCATTGGATGTAGAATCAACATGAACGGTTCCTCGTTCATTTGCTGCTCCTTCCATAACTCTAACAGAACCCCACGTTGAATGTATCAAGAACAGGCCTAGTCCCAGAATAAGCAAATAGATGTAAAAATCAGCCCACCACAAAAATGTATGAAAGGAACAAAGTGATATGAATAGTCCACTTGAATAATCACAACCAAGGTAATGAGAGCAAAACAGAAGTATTTTATTTCAAACATTAGCGCTTTCTCGGACAATAGTTTCCGCTTCCTCAGACGTACTCTAAAACACATTCAAACTTTGCTTAATATACAATACACAGCAATCAAGCAATTAATCAATCATTGCCTCTAATTAGCATATAGATCAGTATTAAAAACCGTACTGAAAACAGTATTAAAAAACTATTGCATATCAATCTAAAAAATAGTACTAAATTTAAATGAATCATTGATGATGAGCTTGTGCGCTCTAACTTCATAATAAGGAAATTTCATAATGAAAACATTATAAAAATATATATAAACAATGCTACTATTGAATAAAGCTATTAACAGAATATATATATGTGGATCTACTTCACAAAAACGAAACCCCATAACACCGAAATCCACAACACCGAGATCACATGCATGAAACCCCATAACACCGAAAACACACAACTACGTTAAAACACATACATAGCACACACATACACAACTACCCCAAACTACTTAACACAACATCCTACAATACAGATAGGCAGGGAGGCAAGCCCCCCTGCACCCCCACACCTCCCTTCTTTAATATTCTAACTCCGAGATCACACAGACACACAAGGCAAACTCACACCCACACATTACAGTCCCTCACACACACAAACCACAGTCACAACACACACTTACACACACCACTAACCCTCAAACATACACTTACACAAACATACTTACCTGCACCACAACACCAGAAGCGCGAAATTCAAAATCCTGTAATACCGGGGTTTTGAATTTCTTAATTGTGGTGTTTCGGTGTAATGGGGTTTCGTTCATGTTGTTTCGGTGTTGTGAATTTCGGTGTTCTGGGGTTTTGTTTTTCTGAAGTAGTCCCCTACACACACACACACACACACACACACACACACACACACACATATATATATATATATATATATATATATATATATATATATATATATATATATATATATATATATATATGGGTCAAGACTATAAGACTGAAATTTTGAAACTTCGAACCATTTAAACAGAGATCTCTGTACAGAGTGGAATGATATATTTACCGTTTTCCTTGCTGTGGTGTGATTTCGGAGTTGGTATATTTAATTAGCAGGGGGTGCAAGGGGACTTGCCCCCCCCCCCCGCAAATTGCAAAAAAAGAACTATTTTCTTTTTTTTTATTTAACTTTTTTTATTTACATTTTGAAGTTTCAAAACTTCGATCTTATGGTATCAACCATAAGAAATTTGAGGTTTTGATACTTAGAAATTTACAAGCAGACCCATATATACATGTATATATTCATTTATATAAGATACATTTTCAGCATTAGACAACAAAACTCACTGATGTGTTTGATAATTTCTTAGTTCTTGAACAGATCTCAAAGCATACCTAAAGAAAAGTAATTAAGTGGTAAGGTACTGCAGTCTTTTCTTATCATTTCCTTTCACTAACGACCTGTAGTCAACACTACCCATGTTTATTCCCATACTAAAGCCAAGATTTGAGTGGCAGAACTGCAAGGCACTGTCGAACAACAAGACTGAGCACTGTTATTTATGGAGACTCTTCATTCCCTATTATTTTAAAATCATTTAAAAGAGATAAATGCAGATTGAGATGTCTAGTTGCAAAAAGAACAAAATAGGGAGATGACAGTAATGTAACCTTAGTGGTCATATTAGTCATAGCATGTATAAAAATGACTTGTAAGGCATGTTTATGTCACAACCTGCCATACAGTTCTGAACATAAGGGTTGTGGCAAATTTCTAAACTCAGAACATTTCCAAGTTATTGTCCTAGAAAATGTCACAAGATTAATCATTAACACTTCTCAAAACATCTATAAACGTTACGATAATGTAGTAAAGCTGGTAGAATAAATGTCAGACTATATTAGGAAAGTTCTTTCCAATGAAATACTCTTACGCACTAAGTAAACTTCATAGAGTGCATTAAAACAATAGAATCCAACATTTATAATTCATTTTGAACTTCATGATGAAGTTCACATGTTTTTTCAGTTCCAGGCTTAAATCTGCTTAACTGTTGTATGCTAACTTCTATGTTCAACTTTCATGATTTCAGATTATATTGATTTTTCTGAATGACAGCACTAATTCATTCCTCCCTACTACGTATGCTTTTTTCCTTAATGGATGACTTTTTCTTGTGTAAAATTCTGCGTTTTATTTAATCTTTAAGTAACATTAAAATTAAAGTACTGAGTGCAAATAACACAGTGCTGAGTGCAGATTTTAGGCCCTTACATTCAACTTATCTCTGGTGTGGTGTCTTGAGTCAATCAGGGTATTCCTTGTAACCACTCCCACTGCCTTCTCTTTTCCCCCACCCCTCTTTCCTCAAACAGGTTAAACTGCTACAATTCAGTACAGGCATCATTTTCAAATCTAGGTGCTTAGGATTCCCCTCTCTCTTCCCCCCTTGGCTGACCTGGTGTGACTTAGTGTAAGTTTCTTCATTGTATGGATCTTTTACTGTTTTTTGTGTAACTGAATGACCTGCTGCTAAATTCTGGTTCTGCAGAGACTGCTCAATTGTTTTCAGAGGCTCTATAAGTAGCTAGTGACTTTACTGAATTTCTGTGGTAATATTTGTGTTTAAACTAAACCTTTACCTAGAGAAAGCGTATAATCAGAGCTCCTCCTTGCTGCATGTGTTTTTTAATGTTTAAATTGCACACACACATTGAAGAAGTGCTTTTATGACTTGAATAACTTGGGCTAGCTATACCTGAAGTGCTTTTACTGGCAATTTTCCAGTTGTGCAATTGTGAATAATTGATTTAGTTTTTCTGGTATATCTTTAAAATCTGGCAAGTGTTTATTTACTGCATTGCTCTCTTGCTTAGGTTTCTTAGCTATAAATCTTAGTTCATTCTGAAGTATGCTACTTTACCCCCCCACCAACAAACCTTTCTGAATGCATTATTATATAATAACTGCCTGTTGTTGCCTTCATGCTTACCCTAGAATTTCTGATTTTCTCTTTTCCTAGTTGAACTCTACAGTTCCCTACAAAACGGTGTCTACAGGACTGCAATCAGTTTCTCTCAACATTTAAACAGAGTAGGTTACACACAAACAGCATTTGTTAAGCTTTTACTTACAGTGCTTTGTAATTAAGCAGGTCACCATATTGGTCAGCCATAGGGCTCTTTGTTTCTACTTGAGTGGTTGCCTCCTTCCCCTGTAACTGAAGTAAATTGACTCTTACATTAAGAGCTGTAATACTTACCTTATAGCTTTAGGACACCTTAGGAAACCTTGTAAACTGCAATAGCAGCTTCGTTAAGCCTCGCTATGCTCGGCTCTCTTCTCCCTCCCTGCCCCCAATTTCCTCCGCCCCAGTACCTCTAAATTTATAGTACTATAGCCACTCCCCACTTTCTAGATCCTATCTGCTTTCATCTGGCATAATTCCACCCACCCCCACTCTACTACCTACATTTTAATAGCACCTATTAGCTTTCATCTGGCATTCTCCCATCCCCCTTCCAGTACCTTTACCTCACCACTCTATCTTCTGGTGTTGCATCACCAGGTAAAACAGTTCCTTAACTCACTAGCTGAATCACATATAATGATATACTCCTCTTTACTACCCCTCTTGTTCACACCATACCTCCTTACCTTGTATGAAAACCAGTTTGTCACAGGATTTCAGGTCCCAAAAGGCCATACTATCACCCCAGTTGTAAATCCTTCCACCTTCAACCATACTTACAGTACCAGATCCTATCCAACATCTTGTTCAGTCTATCAACATCTCAACCCCAGGCACATTAGCTCTAGATCCAAACACTACCACAAACTAATAAACAAATTCCTGAAGTTCATCACCAATTATAGACTCAACCTAATACTTAGGTTCATAGATTCATAGGTTTATACTAGGCTATCTGCCCTAAGGCATTTATAAGCCTAGCCCAAATTATTGTGGCTTACGCCACCCCTTATATGAAAAAATACTGTGCCCATTAGTTTGTTGTGCCTCTGTCCAGCAGTGACCCAGAGATGATTCCCGGGGTAAACCTACGATCTCCCATCCACAGGTCTAGATTTCTCTTGAACAGCGTCAGCGAGGTGCTCTGCCTCACATGGACCGGGATTTTATTCCACAGCATAGGGAGTCTCTGAGTGATAAATCTATCCCTCCAGCACGTCCTATTTATATCCGTGCTAAGGTTTAAGTCGCTTGCTCTAGTGGTTTTGGTGGATTTGGATTTTTGAGGTGGAGCATGTCCATTAATTCGGGTTGGACATGGCCTTGTATGTCAGGCACATGTCACCTCTGAGCAGACGGTATGCGACTGAATAGAGCTGGAGTTTCTTCAATCTGGCAGCATATGACAGATTTTGGAGTCCCTTTATCCTTTTGGTGAGGAACTTTTGGGGTCTCTCCAATTGCTGCAGATGTCGGGTGAGATACATCCCGAATGGGGCATTGTACTCGATCATTGGTCTGATAAGTGAAGAGTACAGGGAACAATGACCTCACTAGATCTGGATGTGAATCCCTTCATGATCAGGTGGGCAATGTAGAAGGTCTTTCTAACCACTTTAGCAATGTGAGTGTCAAAAGAAAGGCCACTGTCAACCTGGGTCCCCAGGTCCCTGATAACCTCTTCTGTGCTTAGTGGATTGCCACCTATATGGCAGCTTGGGGTTACCTTGTTTTTCCCGAAGGGTATGACTATACATTTTTTGGCGTTTAACTTCAGGCCATGGCTCTGGCACCAGCTATCTGTTTCCGTGAGTCCCTTCTGAAGGATATCAGTGTCCGATGCACTTTCCACTATGGCCCAGTTTGCAGTCATCTGCAAACTTTGTCAGCCAAAGTCCTCCCATGTTGGCCTGTACTTCTGAGAAGTAGATGCCAAACAATAGGGGGCCATGGACCGAGCCCTGTGGGACACCACTTGTGACCGGCTTGGAGTCTGACACAGCGCCAGCAACTCTAACCCTGTGGGTTCTGTCCTTAAGCCAGTTTGCAACCCATCTTGTGACATATGGGTTTACATTTAAGCTGGTAAGTTTTTCTACAATACCCGAGTGGGGTATTGTGTCGAAAGCCTTTGCAAGGTCAAGGTAGGCTGTATGGACTGCCTTTCCCTCATCAATGGCCTTGGTGACTATTTCAAAGAAGTCGACCAAGTTCAAAAGGCATGATCTTCCCTTGACAAAGCCAAACTGGGTCGGGTCCAATGTCTGCAAGTCCCCTATATCTTTGTTTATGAGCTCCATTATGATCCTCTCCATAGCTTTGCAGACTAGACTTGTTAAGCTTAAGGGCCGGTAATTACCAGGGTCCGTAGAGGCGCCACCTTTGTGGAGTGGGACCACAGTTGCCGTACGCCACTCCTTGGGCACGTATCCTGTGGTAAGGCTGAGATTAAACAGCTGCCTTATGTGCAGGTTTAATTCCTCATTTAGCTCGTGTAGCACACAGCCGGGGACACCATCCAGTCCCATTGATGCTGTGTTTTTAGCTTTAGAGAGAGCAGCTTTCACCTGCGCATTTGAGATGTCCGGGAGGCTACACTCGGCTGGGATAGTTATCTCTCCTTTACGGGGGGAGAGGGGGGTGAAGTTTGCACTGAACCTGTCTGCCAGTATGTTGGCAATGTCTGTGGGTTCAGTGATTTTTGTATCATTTTGGACTAATTCTGAGCATATCTGTGAGTTTCCACCCAGGTTCCTAACATAGCTGAAAAAGGCCTTATGATTGTCCTTTGAATCCATGGCAATTTTTCTCTCAAAATTGGCCTTAGTTGATTTTATGAGTGCTCGTATTTTTTTACTAATAATGATCAGGGTGACTTCCCTTTTATGGATTTTGTTCTATCATGTAATAGCTTTCTCCTCTTATTGTAAAGTTTGTTAATGGCTGGGGTCCACCAGACTGGACGTTTGCCCTTTGTGGAAAGAGTCTTGGTTTTATTTGGGATTGCCTGATCCATGCAGTCCTGGAGGTGTTCATAGAAGGCATTTGTAAGGGCTTCCGCAGCTTGGGTTGTGGTTTCCTCTGACTCAGGGGCCTTGAAGGATACCACACCAGTCTTGAGTAGTGTGAAGTTTGCTTTAGAGAAGTTCTTCACTATGGTCTTTTTGTTTGGGGTGGGGCGGGATGTGGATTTCCAGTGAGATTAGTTTATGATCAGATCTCACCAATGAGGGATATACTTCGGTGTGGAGCATTTTGTCCCCATGTTTGTGACAATGAGATCTAGTATATTTTCTCCTCTCGTGGGAACAGTGACTAGCTGTTCCATGGCATTTGAATTTATGAACTCCAGGAACCGTTGGGCTAGAAAGTTAGGGCTTGAGTAATGTTCCCAGTCTATATTCGGTAGTTGAAGTCACCCAATATGATGGTGTTTGGAGATACATTTATACCCTCCAGTGTCTTCAGGAAGGCTGTGTGGGGTTCCTGAGTTTGAGAGGGTGGCCTGTAGCATGCTACAATTTGTAGAGCAGTTTTGCCTATTGTTAGTTGCACCTGGATGGTGTCCGAGCTTCATGCGTTGCCACCAATCTGGAGGTGTGAGTATCCTTTATGAATATGGATACACCCCCTCCTTTTGTGGAGTGGTCCGGGTTTTGGGGCCTGAACGCATGATATGAGGAAAAACCTAATAGTGGCCGGGTGCTCTCAGGAGCCTTGAACCAGGTTTCAGTTACAGCACAGACATCGATGTTCTCCATACTGAGAAGGGCCTCGAGTGCGTGCATTTTGAGATTTAGACTTCTGGCATTGAGCAGCATTACCCTCAATTTCTTCCCATTTTTGTTTTCTAGGGTGGTAGGTTTAGAATTTGAGCCTTGCCTAAAAGGCACTATGGGGTGGCAAGAGCCTTAGCCAATATCCGGAATCCCAGGGTGACAGGTGCAAGCCGTCCCTTGAAGCATCGTGGCTTGTCAAGCATGTTATCCCAGGCAGACAGACACTGGATCCCCTTTGAATGACACCAGACATTAAGCCAATTGTTAAAGCTGATCATCTTGTCTCTATATTGTGGCATCATTCTTGGTGAAGGAAGGATACTGCTCAGGGTTAGGGTCATACCTGCCTGGGCTACATAATCAGAGAGCTCCTCTATGTCTCTTTTCATGCAGTCCAGGGAGGTATGCGTCTCAGGTCGTTCACACCAGCATGGACAATGACTGTGTCATATTTGTACTTGCTGTGGAGTGACCCGAGTGCTTGTGTTATGTGGCGGATTCTAGCGCCCGATAGGCAGCTTACTGTGACCCTCTCCTTGTTCAGCCTGGTGAGTGGGACGTCAGTGTGTCTGACTATGGAGTCACCTATGACAAGTATGTTTGGTGTTGTATTTGGCCTTAAGGGCTGTGACTGCTTTGCACACTGCTTTTGTGGTTTATGTGTTGCTTGTGGGGTGTCTTGAGGTAGCAGTTGTTTGGGTGTCTGCTTTGGAGGCCTCTGCTGTTTAGGTAAATTTTACTCAGAGCCTCCGAGTATGTCTTTGTGTGTTTATGTGTTTGATTCAGTGGAGTGGTAGCATTATGTGAGGCTGGTTTTGTGGTGTGTGTAGTTGCCTTCTCCTCCTGTCTGGTCTTGCCAGTCCTGAGTTGAGAGAGCTCAGCCTCCAGTTTGGCTAAATAGCTGCATCTCTCAAGTATTTGCGGTATGTGCGAGGAGGAGAGGGTTGTCTGTGTACATGAGGCAGTTATAACATTGCCTCAAGATTCCCAGATTCACCAGCTGGACCGGAGAGGAGATTGACAACTGACCTTTGGACATGCTAGAATAATATTGGGAAATCCTTAATTGAAAACAAGGGCCAGTGGGGAGTGAGGGTGTAGTGCTTTTAATTTTTAGTGCTGACTTATATAATTGCTTTAGTGAGCAAGTGCCAGGTAACTTGAGTGCAATGTGATACAAGTAACTAAATGCAAAACGACAAACAGTAACTTTCTTTCAAGTGAAACAAGGAAATAAGTACAGTAAGCAATGCAGATATCACTAGTGATCCACAGAAGCGCTGAGAAGTTGTGTATTAGGTGAATTAGCTTCCAGGGAAATAACAAGCAAACAAACAACAAGTATATAAACAAAGCTAGATTCAGTAGGCCTGGATCTAGTCTATGCTAGAGCAAACAAGGTGAACCAATTTCAGTAAGATACAGTTCAAATATTCAGGCACTATAAACCTTTAACCAGAAAATTCCCAGCTCAGAAGGGCAGAGTCCAGCCTCTTCTCCCACAAGAGTGCAGTCCACGAACCTTCTTAATGTACAATAACTGGCCTGAAGCCCAAGTGCCTAAACCAGAACTAATACACTTGGACACTGGGCTCTCAATCAGCAGTTCCCAACTTAGAAGGATGAAAGCTACCTGTCCTGCCACCACAGTGCTTGCCACAAACCTTCCTAATGTAAAACAACTGGTCTGAAGCCCAAGTGCTTAATCCAAAAGACTTGAATGATAGCTACACTTTAATCAAGTTACAACCAAGCAGTAATAAATACCATTGAATACTTTAGAGAATGTCTGGATTAGTGCTCAAGTTACACAAACAAAGCTAGATCCAGCAGGCCCGAATCTAGTCTATGCCACAGCAAACAAGGCATACCAACTTCAGTAAGAAACAGTTCAGATATGCATGCACTATAAGCCTTTAACCAGAAATTCCCAGCTCAGAAGGGCAGAGTCCAGCCTCTCCTCCCACAAGAGTGCAGACCACGAACCCTCTTAATGTAAAATAACTGGCTTGAAAGCCCAAGTGCTTAAACCAGAATTAATACACTTTTAGAATAACAGACACTGAGCCCTCAATCAGCAGTTCTCAACCTAGAAGGATGTAAGCTACCTGTTCTGCCACAACAGTGCAGACCACAAACCTCTCAGTGCAAAACAACTACCTGGTCCGAAGCCCAAGTGTTTAAACCAAAAGGCTTAGAATGAGTTACACCAAGCAGTAATAAATACAATTGAGTATTTTAAGATGATGCAAAAGTAAAAAGAAGTAGGTAAAAACACAAGTACAGTAAAAGCAGATGAAATTTTTTTTTTTTTTTTTTTTTTTTTTTCTGAACAAGTGCTGAGATCAAAGAAACAGATTTGAGTGCTGAAACTAGAAAACTGGCTAGTTATAAGAAAAAAACAAGCTAGAAGGCTTCCCTCAAACACAGAAGGGCTTGGGGGCTCAGAAGCCTACAAATAGTCTATACCACTTAACAAGAAAGGCAGGAAATAAGCTTAATTTTTTTTTTTCTATTTCCCAGATGCTCTCTTTGTACACAGTAGGAGTGCCTGAAATCAGAATATGATCTCACTGCACTCAGTTGAGTGAGCAAATGAGATGGGCCCAGAGGCAGTCTGAGTGGCGGGCAGTTTCAATGCCACTAAGATTAACACCAAAACAAAAACAGGGCGGGTGGGTGGGAATAACTGAAGAGCAGAATAACCAGTTAAAAATTCCTTCAACACTCCTTCATACACAGTTTAAATCAATTTAAATACTGTATTTTTTAAAAGAAAAAGTGCATAAAAGGTACTTAAATTCTCTTATACGTCCAGTTGAATATAACCAAGTTCTTAGCTTGCCAAGCTGAAGTTTTAAAGCAGGAATTATTTCACATGCACCAGTTTAAATATGCAAGGACAGGAAATCACTGAATGTGGCTACCCCCACACCTGTAATTACTAGCAAATAACAAAATTCAGCCAACACTAGCTTTTAGTTCAAGTTACTGAAGAGCAGAATAACCAGTTAAAAATTCCTTCAACACTCCTTCATACACAGTTTAAATCAATTTAAATACTGTATTTTTTAAAAGAAAAAGTGCATAAAAAGGTACTTAAATTCTCTTATACGTCCAGTTGAATATAACCAAGTTCTTAGCTTGCCAAGCTGAAGTTTTAAAGCAGGAATTATTTCACATGCACCAGTTTAAATATGCAAGGACAGGAAATCACTGAATGTGGCTACCCCCACACCTGTAATTACTAGCAAATAACAAAATTCAGCCAACACTAGCTTTTAGTTCAAGTTACTGAAGAGCAGAATAACCAGTTAAAATTCCTTCAACACTCCTTCATACACAGTTTAAATCAATTTAAATACTGTATTTTTAAAAGAAAAAGTGCATAAAAGGTACTTAAATTCTCTTATACGTCCAGTTGAATATAACCAAGTTCTTAGCTTGCCAAGCTGAAGTTTTAAAGCAGGAATTATTTCATATGCACCAGTTTAAATATGCAAGGACAGGAAATCACTGAATGTGGCTACCCCCACACCTGTAATTACTAGCAAATAACAAAATTCAGCCAACACTAGCTTTTAGTTCAAGTTACTGAAGAGCAGAATAACCAGTTAAAAATTCCTTCAACACTCCTTCATACACAGTTTAAATCAATTTAAATACTGTATTTTTAAAAGAAAAAGTGCATAAAAGGTACTTAGATTCTCTTATACGTCCAGTTGAATATAACCAAGTTCTTAGCTTGCCAAGCTGAAGTTTTAAAGCAGGAATTATTTCACATGCACCAGTTTAAATATGCAAGGACAGGAAATCACTGAATGTGGCTACCCCCACACCTGTAATTACTAGCAAATAACAAAATTCAGCCAACACTAGCTTTTAGTTCAAGTTACTGAAGAGCAGAATAACCAGTTAAAAATTCCTTCAACACTCCTTCATACACAGTTTAAATCAATTTAAATACTGTATTTTTTAAAAGAAAAAGTGCATAAAAAGGTACTTAAATTCTCTTATACGTCCAGTTGAATATAACCAAGTTCTTAGCTTGCCAAGCTGAAGTTTTAAAGCAGGAATTATTTCACATGCACCAGTTTAAATATGCAAGGACAGGAAATCACTGAATGTGGCTACCCCCACACCTGTAATTACTAGCAAATAACAAAATTCAGCCAACACTAGCTTTTAGTTCAAGTTACTGAAGAGCAGAATAACCAGTTAAAAATTCCTTCAACACTCCTTCATACACAGTTTAAATCAATTTAAATACTGTATTTTTAAAAGAAAAGTGCATAAAAGGTATTTAAATTCTCTTATACGTCCAGTTGAATATAACCAAGTTCTTAGCTTGCCAAGCTGAAGTTTTAAAGCAGGAATTATTTCACATGCACCAGTTTAAATATGCAAGGACAGGAAATCACTGAATGTGGCTACCCCCACACCTGTAATTACTAGCAAATAACAAAATTCAGCCAACACTAGCTTTTAGTTCAAGTTACTGAAGAGCAGAATAACCAGTTAAAAATTCCTTCAACACTCCTTCATACACAGTTTAAATCAATTTAAATACTGTATTTTTAAAAGAAAAAGTGCATAAAAAGGCACTTAAATTCTCTTATACGTCCAGTTGAATATAACCAAGTTCTTAGCTTGCCAAGCTGAAGTTTTAAAGCAGGAATTATTTCACATGCACCAGTTTAAATATGCAAGGACAGGAAATCACTGAATGTGGCTACCCCCACACCTGTAATTACTAGCAAATAACAAAATTCAGCCAACACTAGCTTTTAGTTCAAGTTACTGAAGAGCAGAATAACCAGTTAAAAATTCCTTCAACACTCCTTCATACACAGTTTAAATCAATTTAAATACTGTATTTTTAAAAGAAAAAGTGCATAAAAAGGTACTTAAATTCTCTTATACGTCCAGTTGAATATAACCAAGTTCTTAGCTTGCCAAGCTGAAGTTTTAAAGCAGGAATTATTTCACATGCACCAGTTTAAATATGCAAGGACAGGAAATCACTGAATGTGGCTACCCCCACACCTGTAATTACTAGCAAATAACAAAATTCAGCCAACACTAGCTTTTAGTTCAAGTTACTGAAGAGCAGAATAACCAGTTAAAAATTCCTTCAACACTCCTTCATACACAGTTTAAATCAATTTAAATACTGTATTTTTAAAAGAAAAAGTGCATAAAAAGGTACTTAAATTCTCTTATACGTCCAGTTGAATATAACCAAGTTCTTAGCTTGCCAAGCTGAAGTTTTAAAGCAGGAATTATTTCACATGCACCAGTTTAAATATGCAAGGACAGGAAATCACTGAATGTGGCTACCCCCACACCTGTAATTACTAGCAAATAACAAAATTCAGCCAACACTAGCTTTTAGTTCAAGTTACTGAAGAGCAGAATAACCAGTTAAAAATTCCTTCAACACTCCTTCATACACAGTTTAAATCAATTTAAATACTGTATTTTTAAAAGAAAAAGTGCATAAAAGGTACTTAAATTCTCTTATACGTCCAGTTGAATATAACCAAGTTCTTAGCTTGCCAAGCTGAAGTTTTAAAGCAGGAATTATTTCACATGCACCAGTTTAAATATGCAAGGACAGGAAATCACTGAATGTGGCTACCCCACACCTGTAATTACTAGCAAATAACAAAATTCAGCCAACACTAGCTTTTAGTTCAAGTTACTGAAGAGCAGAATAACCAGTTAAAAATTCCTTCAACACTCCTTCATACACAGTTTAAATCAATTTAAATACTGTATTTTTAAAAGAAAAGTGCATAAAAAGGTACTTAAATTCTCTTATACGTCCAGTTGAATATAACCAAGTTCTTAGCTTGCCAAGCTGAAGTTTTAAAGCAGGAATTATTTCACATGCACCAGTTTAAATATGCAAGGACAGGAAATCACTGAATGTGGCTACCCCCACACCTGTAATTACTAGCAAATAACAAAATTCAGCCAACACTAGCTTTTTAGTTCAAGTTACTGAAGAGCAGAATAACCAGTTAAAAATTCCTTCAACACTCCTTCATACACAGTTTAAATCAATTTAAATACTGTATTTTTTAAAAGAAAAAGTGCATAAAAAGGTACTTAAATTCTCTTATACGTCCAGTTGAATATAACCAAGTTCTTAGCTTGCCAAGCTGAAGTTTTAAAGCAGGAATTATTTCACATGCACCAGTTTAAATATGCAAGGACAGGAAATCACTGAATGTGGCTACCCCCACACCTGTAATTACTAGCAAATAACAAAATTCAGCCAACACTAGCTTTTAGTTCAAGTTACTGAAGAGCAGAATAACCAGTTAAAAATTCCTTCAACACTCCTTCATACACAGTTTAAATCAATTTAAATACTGTATTCTTTAAAAGAAAAGGTGCATAAAAAGGTACTTAAATTCTCTTATACGTCCAGTTGAATATAACCAAGTTCTTAGCTTGCCAAGCTGAAGTTTTAAAGCAGGAATTATTTCACATGCACCAGTTTAAATATGCAAGGACAGGAAATCACTGAATGTGGCTACCCCCACACCTGTAATTACTAGCAAATAACAAAATTCAGCCAACACTAGCTTTTAGTTCAAGTTACTGAAGAGCAGAATAACCAGTTAAAAATTCCTTCAACACTCCTTCATACACAGTTTAAATCAATTTAAATACTGTATTTTTTAAAAGAAAAGTGCATAAAAGGTACTTAAATTCTCTTATACGTCCAGTTGAATATAACCAAGTTCTTAGCTTGCCAAGCTGAAGTTTTAAAGCAGGAATTATTTCACATGCACCAGTTTAAATATGCAAGGACAGGAAATCACTGAATGTGGCTACCCCCACACCTGTAATTACTAGCAAATAACAAAATTCAGCCAACACTAGCTTTTAGTTCAAGTTACTGAAGAGCAGAATAACCAGTTAAAAATTCCTTCAACACTCCTTCATACACAGTTTAAATCAATTTAAATACTGTATTTTTTAAAAGAAAAAGTGCATAAAAGGTACTTAAATTCTCTTATACGTCCAGTTGAATATAACCAAGTTCTTAGCTTGCCAAGCTGAAGTTTTAAAGCAGGAATTATTTCACATGCACCAGTTTAAATATGCAAGGACAGGAAATCACTGAATGTGGCTACCCCCACACCTGTAATTACTAGCAAATAACAAAATTCAGCCAACACTAGCTTTTAGTTCAAGTTACTGAAGAGCAGAATAACCAGTTAAAAATTCCTTCAACACTCCTTCATACACAGTTTAAATCAATTTAAATACTGTATTTTTAAAAGAAAAAGTGCATAAAAGGTACTTAAATTCTCTTATACGTCCAGTTGAATATAACCAAGTTCTTAGCTTGCCAAGCTGAAGTTTTAAAGCAGGAATTATTTCACATGCACCAGTTTAAATATGCAAGGACAGGAAATCACTGAATGTGGCTACCCCCACACCTGTAATTACTAGCAAATAACAAAATTCAGCCAACACTAGCTTTTAGTTCAAGTTACTGAAGAGCAGAATAACCAGTTAAAAATTCCTTCAACACTCCTTCATACACAGTTTAAATCAATTTAAATACTGTATTTTTAAAAGAAAAGTGCATAAAAGGTACTTAAATTCTCTTATACGTCCAGTTGAATATAACCAAGTTCTTAGCTTGCCAAGCTGAAGTTTTAAAGCAGGAATTATTTCACATGCACCAGTTTAAATATGCAAGGACAGGAAATCACTGAATGTGGCTACCCCCACACCTGTAATTACTAGCAAATAACAAAATTCAGCCAACACTAGCTTTTAGTTCAAGTTACTGAAGAGCAGAATAACCAGTTAAAAATTCCTTCAACACTCCTTCATACACAGTTTAAATCAATTTAAATACTGCATTTTTTAAAAGAAAAAGTGCATAAAAAGGTACTTAAATTCTCTTATACGTCCAGTTGAATATAACCAAGTTCTTAGCTTGCCAAGCTGAAGTTTTAAAGCAGGAATTATTTCACATGCACCAGTTTAAATATGCAAGGACAGGAAATCACTGAATGTGGCTACCCCCACACCTGTAATTACTAGCAAATAACAAAATTCAGCCAACACTAGCTTTTAGTTCAAGTTACTGAAGAGCAGAATAACCAGTTAAAAATTCCTTCAACACTCCTTCATACACAGTTTAAATCAATTTAAATACTGTATTTTTTAAAAGAAAAAGTGCATAAAAAGGTACTTAAATTCTCTTATACGTCCAGTTGAATATAACCAAGTTCTTAGCTTGCCAAGCTGAAGTTTTAAAGCCTTGGTGGTGATATTCACCCCAACCCTGGCCCACTCACTTCAGATACACATACCCCCTCTACTTGTAATCTAAGCTACAAACCTACAATTAATAGGCCAACTAACTCTCTCCTAGTCTGTCATCTAAATATTAGAAGCATTAATAACAAGGTACATAAATTGCATGCACTTCTGGATGTCCACTCCCCTGAGATTCTCTGTTTATCTGAAACCTGGTTAAAACCTAACACTAAAGACAATGAAGTGTTACCACCTGGATACAACATACACAGGCTGGATCGTGCTTCGAGGAAAGGGGGTGGGGTAGCTGTACTCTATAAATCTGAGTTGAATGTCACCATAGATGTAATACAACCTCCTCAGATTAATAACTCAGAGATTCTTGCCACCAAATTGCAACTTAATAAAAATAAATGCATTAATATCATCTGTATGTACATCCCCCCAGGTAACAATATATCTACATTTGAAGATATCCTGCACTGGCTATCATGTCACTACCCCCAAGAAACCCTACTACTTGGAGACTTTAACATAGATTGGGGCACCTGTTCCTCAGAATCCCCAACCACCCATATTAACCTGTATGCATTTACACAAATCATATCCACCCCTACCAGGATAGGTAAACCCAACCAAAAAGAAAGTATACTCGACTGGGTACTCATAAACAGTCACCCCCAACTGTACACCTCTGGTACCCTTCTTAATGGCCTAAGCGATCACCTTCTCACATATGTAATTAAGCACAAAACCATTAATTCCCAACAACCCTTACTCAGAAAGGTTAGAAACAATAAAAACTTTGACCCTGCCAAATTCCAACAAGAACTAAACTCATGTAATTGGTCTATTCTAAAACACCTCCCCTTAGATGAAGCAGTAGCATACTTTAACAACATATTCCTTGAGATCCTTGATTTGCATGCACCTGTTCGTTCAAAGAGAACCAAGGCAAAAATTGCACCATGGCTTTCTATAGAGTCTAAACTCAAAATTACCCTTAGAAACAAAGCATGGGCTTTATGGCATTCTTCTAAAGACCCTCAAGATCACATTAAATACAGGCAATCCAGGAACAAAACCAAAATATCAATTTTACAAGACAAAAAACAATACTACTGTAATTTACAGACAGTAAATCAAAATTACCCTCAGACGTTTTGGGCAGGTTTAAATAATCTACTACATCCTGGACAAACTTCAACGCCAATCCCTGCTACTACTATTGATAAAACTCCTGAAGATATTTCTGATAGTTTTAACCAATTCTTTACTGAGACAATTCAAGCCCTAGCTAGCCAACTACCTCCTAGCTCCCCTGGTCCTGAAAGTAGCACCCCTAGAAACCTACTTGCGTTCAGCTTCCAACCAGTCGCCACTTCACTTATATGTACCTTGATCAAAAAATTAAAACCCACTACACTTTCTGCTGATCAACTCCCTGCCGAATACCTACAAAAATCAGCTGATGCTATTGATTACCCCGTCTCAATACTAATCAATCGAACCATAGTAGAAGCTAAAATTCCCACCATCTGGAAAATATCCTATGTAATCCCACTTCTCAAAGGAGGCAGCTCTACTGAATTCTCCAATTATAGGCCAATAGCTATACTCTCTCCACTTGCAAAGATTATGGAAAAATGTATTCATAGACAACTCATGCACCACCTAATCCAAAATCTCCTTATGGCAGACACTCAGCATGGCTTCTGTCCTCATCACAGCACTGCTTCAGCCCTCCTAGCCTTCACTAACACCATAAACCATAATCACAACAATAATTATATATCCTCAGCCCTCTTTTTGGATCTTTCCAAGGCATTCGATATGGTTGATCACCAACTTTTAATCCACACCCTGCAAGCATTCTGTCTAGATACTGGAGCCCTCCAATGGTTTCAATCCTACCTGAATGGTCGACAGCAGGCTGTCCTCTGACAGAACAAACTCTCTAACCTTCTACCTAACACCCTTGGAGTACCACAAGGCTCTATACTAGGGCCCTTGCTGTTCTCTATCTTCATTAACGACCTTTATACTGTCATCCCAAAAGTCAGCTGTATCCAATATGCTGATGACTCTACTCTGATTTGCTCAGCCACATCTCCAGTAGAGTTATGGTCAGCTACCCAGACCACCTTTAATACAATAGAAAACTGGCTTTCTGAACATTGTCTGATCCTAAATCCCAAAAAAACTAAAATGTTGCTATTTTCACCAACATGTAGATCTACTGCTTTCACCTTTACCATAAAATCAAATGATGACACAATAATCTCCCCTGACCCATCTACAAAACTATTAGGTGTCATCATAGACAATAATCTAAAATTTGACCTACATGTTAACCAAACTATCAAAACCATCAATAAAAAACTAGGGTCACTTTACAGAATAAAAGCCTTCCTAACTCCTCCAGCTAAAATTGCCATAGCTCGCTCTCACCTTCTTTCAACTCTTCTGTATGCATCCCCTCTACTCTCGAATTTAAACAAGACTGTCCTTAACAAACTCTCAGTTTGCTACAATCACATTGCCAGGTTTGCCACTGGGCTGCCTTTTAGGACACATCATTGCATCAATCTAAATCAGCTTGTTTGGCTTGAACTACCCAGCCTAATCCAGTATAACCAACTGATTATGGCCTATAAAATCCTCTATAATCCAGACAATACTCCTGCACTTAAAAATATTATCACCCCTATAACAATCCTAGGCCGCTTCGATCCTCTAACAAACTACTAATTCAGACTAGCAAAATTAATAACACAGCCGGTGATTCTCTCTTTGCAAACTCTGTAAGTAGATCCTGGAACTCTCTTCCAGCTATTACCTTACTTTCCACCTTAGGTCAATTTAAAACTAGACTCAAACAACATTTGTCACTTAACTGGCTATGTCAATGTATCAAGCCTGGCTAACTCTCTCTAGAATGTGTAAAAACCTGTTAACCAGTTTACTGTGTAATTTAATTTAATCCTGACTTGTGCTCAGGATTAACTGTAACCTGTGGAACTTGTTTAACTTGCTTACTTATGTAATCTCTGTAAATAGTCTGTTTGTAATATGTAATGCTGGTATTATGTAATGCTGTATCTGCTTACCCTTGGAGCTTTTCTCCCCGGGCCTCCGCTGAAAATGGACATGCATCCAGTCGGACTATCCCGGTCAACAAATGTAAAATAAAATAAAAATAAATAAAATAAAAATAATCTTTATTTAAACAGACTCATGACTTTTTACGTAATACACTACTTTGAATGCGCCTTCAATTTAGACTGCAACACTTACAAATTGTTGGCTTGAAGGCTTATCACTTGCTTTCCTGCAGTTGCAAACAAACTTATATCTGCTTATAGAATTTGTGACATACATTCCCAAGTGTGTGTGTGTGTGTGTGTGTGTGTGTGTGTGTGTGTGTGTGTGTGTGTGTGTGTAGGCACGTGCATCTGTAAAGCTGTTAACAAATATTTCTTAGAAGACAACTCAGTAGTTATGCAGACCTGCTAACAATGCATTGGTCTGTATTGCCACCACAAAGAGCAGGCACCACAAATAATAAATGTAGTAAACTAAAGAAACACTTGTCTGAGCATATGACTCATATGCCTGCCTCTCTACCACAAAGTGAACAAGATGACATTCCATTCTTTGCCACAAAATAGTAGTCCCTCACTTCAGCTATAGAACTGAAGTTTATAAGTGACATAAAACTTCTTTTGGCAAAGGAAGGAAGGAGTAGAAATGTTATCAGATGAGTAACATATTTCCACAGATTCTTGCAGAATCCCATATCAATTAATTATTAAAGATTAATGGTGCCAAGGCCATATAGTGATTCATAGATGAATTAACATGTTGCTCTGGTAGAATTTGGTGGTATCACCTACTAACTTTAGGCCACTGTACTGGCTGAGGTGCCTAGTGAGGACAACAGATATGGTGTTGTACAAGCAGTACAGAAACTACACTTAAATCCTCCCTTGCAGCTCTGTCCCCAACAAATGCAGATTCATAGTGCACACTTCCCCCCCTTTACCATCATGTCTCTAATATACCACTATTGAAAGGATTGCCTCCATCCTTCAACCTCTTGTTTCTGTGTTCTTGTAACACCACGCTTCCACATTTTATCCTTCTTCCAGCACCACACCTATTTGTTATTATGCCCTGGGTAAATATAAATTCCAATTTACATCACAGCCTTATAATCCCAGTCAATGACCAACAACACAATGCATTCTATTGCTCTGACAGGCCAACTTCTTTGAGGTGTCACAACTACTGTTTTATTCTTATTATATAATGTACTTCTAATATATACTTTCAGCTCTAAGCAGCTGACATTTTAATATGACACTTTAGAAATTTGGAGAACTGTTCCTACTTTCTAATTATCTATAACTGAGATCACAGAATCTTACTTATCTCCTCAATTCTAGATACTACTTATGAAGCCTTCATCTCCATGTGCCATTGTAGATGTACTGATAAGGGAGTCATGTTGCCAGTTAAATGTAGTACTGGCTACACCCAGCAAGATGAATCCCAAAAACACTGTCCATGATCATAAATGGTAAATTAGTGAATACTGCATTGATGGATTCTCTAAAATGGGGATGATCTTAACTGATCATCATTTTTTAATGGTTCAGTCATAACCATTAATCAAAATGAAGACATATACTTCCTGTTAAGCAAAAATAATATTAACAACTTTGACATTTTCCCCCATCAACAAGACTCAAAGTTCTGGCAACTGCTCCTTTTAAACTTTTTCAGACCTAAGTAGTCCCCTTCCTTAGTAGACTTAAATACTGCTCAGGCAGGCAGGCAAGGACTTCTGGACTGACTGCTGACAAGCCCCCTCTGAGACTCTAAGTTACTTATTCTTCTTCCTGTTTTAAGTTATAACTTTCTGCTGTAACAACTTTCTCAGTAAAATGAACATTCCAAGATGGCTGCACACTGATTAACAGCTTAACTTCAGCTCTCCCAGTGTGAAAAAAGAAACTGAAATACAGGGACCAGGCACTCTGTCCCTTTTAGTATGTTCAGTTACTGGTAAGTAAGTACACTGCCTGAATGCCAGCAAAGTAAATACTAAGAGAGCCTGGGAGAAAATCAACTAGATAAGGCAAAGAGAAAACAATGACTGGGAAGAATCCTGCAGCTGTTCAACAAAAAGCAGTTTAAGCTTCAGTTTTGGTGCAAGACAAGGCTTCCAGTAATGTGGAGGAAAAATAAGTCAAATATGCTCAAATCTGATTAAAATAAACAAAGCACTGAAGGAGTATTTCAACTCAAATAACAAAAGGTTGAAAAAAAATGGAAGAAGTTTTAAACAGATATTCAGATGAGCTGATAAAACTGCAAAAATCAGAGACTTAAAATGAAAACAGGCTGGCCAACTATGAGTCTGCTCAAAAAGAGATGTTTCAAAACATGGTAGAATTAGAGGACAAAGCACATAGGGGAAAATCTTAGATTTTTTTTTTTTTGCTGCACCAAAGAAACTAGAAGGAACAGACTATATTAATTTTATGAAGGCACAAATGAGCAATTGGAGCAGAATTCCAAAGCAGGAACAGATAACTGAAAAGGCATCATGTGTATGCTCCAAATTTGGCCATGGGAAAGCATCCCAGACCTGCATTAGTAAAGATGCAAACCAAAAACAGTTGATCCTGACAAAACTGTAGAAAAAAGGTACAGTATTAAAAGTCAGAAAAAGAGTGTTTATGGAAAATGATTATGCACTGCACACCACACAGAAGAGAAACAAATGTATTCTAGTAATCAGGGAATATTGAAAGGCAGGTATGAGAGTCAAGCTGCTGCATTTAGCTTTCTTCAGAATATTTTTCCTGTATGATCAAAAGTCATTTCTTGATTCAGAACAGGCTAAGGAGGAAATACAAAAATGTGTCTATCAAAAAATGGGCCAACAAGCAGAAGGGGACTCTGCTTCTCTTTCTTCTGTTAATAAAGCACATGGAAAGACTTAGCAAGTGAAATATTTTCCACTGTTCAAAGGAAAATGCTTGAGAGACAGAGAAAATCATAGGAGTTGACTAGAAGAATCAAGAGTACCTTGGAAGTGAACCAGAATCTTGAGTTGGGAGATGGAGATTAACAGGAAGAAAACCAGCAACATGGAAATCAGTGAATAAATGTGAGACTGCAAAGCATCATTCACATTTGTGAAATATGGCTATATAAAAAAAGTGGAAACAATGAACTTGTATTGATTTTGTTAAACTTATGGAAAACTCTAAAGTATTTGCCTCACTTCATGTCATTAATGTATGGAAAGACACTGAGAGGAGAGGAAGATGAAGGAAAACTGTAACTATAAGTAAAACAATTTTGTTTCTTAACAGTATTTCTATGAAACTTTTCATAATATAAACTGTATTGTTTTATAGTAAAATATATTTATTTTTTCTTGAGTGATAAAGTTACTAAGGTAAACAGGTGCTTTTTTTCTCATCTTCTTCTTCTTCTCTTTCTTTCTTCTTTTTTACTATTAAAAAATTGCAGGCATTAGAGTACAAAAAGATAAAGGATAGACAAAAGCATGTTTGAGGTAATAGGCTGTAATCTTGGGTTGTTGAGGTGGGGAATAGGGTGTAAAAGTATACAAATCATAATATATGTAAAGCTGATATGTTTTCTCTTGCTTTTGCATGGGTGAATGTCTGGCTTAAGACCATTGGGTTAATCTAATAACATGTTTAAAGTGGAGACAAGTAAATATGAAAACACTGAATAAAATGAAAAGTTTTCCTTTGGCAATAAGTGTTTCAGTTCTTTTTTCAAGCTGCAGTAGAGAACTACATTTTTTCTCTTACGTTTCCATAGAGATAAACTGATAATAGGGCAATAACTGCCAGAGCACTGGTTTCTTCAAGGCTAAAAGTTAATGTTTTCTGAAAACATGCAAGTTGTTTTCTCATCTGGGAGGGGAATAAAGATTAAAAAAAGAACAGACACTGATTAGTGTAAGTAGAAACATAATCAAGAATGTCTGCCTTAGTATCAATTTCAGGTTAATTAAGGCTTGTGTTAGCAGCTGTCCATTTGGACAAATGTTCCAACTCACAAATGAACAAGGTTTAAATTTCATTATTTGAAGATTTACATAATTATGAGTGTTTGTTTTAAGTTAACAGGTTATGAGGGTGTTCTAGGGTGTTTTTGAGGGTTTTCATTAAAACAGAAGTATTATAAAATGTGACATAGGTTAAAATATTGATGATAAATGGGTGCATGTATCACAGATGCTGGAAATAGACATTTAAAAAGCTGCCGTACATAATAAGTGTGAATAATGACTTTTTCCATGATAGCAACACTTTCTATATTATCTTGGAATGTGAATGGTCACGCAGGTATAGACAAAAAGGAAAGACTATTTAACTATATTAAGAAATGCAGAGTGCAAATAGTAATGCTACAGGGGACACATTTGAAAAGAACTGAGCATGTGAATTTGATAAGAAAGGATTTCAGGAAGGATATTCAGCAGAATATCAGGGACAAAGAAAAAGAGGAATACTTATATCATTGCTAGAGGACCTCCAGAAGTGATAGAATAGGGTAAAAAGATAATAATGGTAGATTTGTAGTAGTAAGGGGCTACTGGAAACTTGGAAAGGGGTGAATGTAATGTTGGCAAGTAATTATATTCCACCTAAAATTGCTAGTATGGAGCTTAAAAATTTGGGAGAAATAATCATCTTTCAGCAGGGAATATTACTTCTAGGTGGGGACTTGAATTTGATTTTCAGCAATAAGGATATATCTGGGGGGCCAAGAAGGGAAAATATAACAAATGAGGGTAGATTTCTGAAGAAAATTGTGTAAATATTTGGTCTGAAAGACATGAATTCAGTAGTAGAAACTCTGACAGAATATACATATTATTTTCCAAGGTACAATAACTGGGCTACACTAAACAGAAATTATTATGTCACAGGAACATGTGGATGCAATTAAGAACTTTGGCCCACATCCAATAACTATTTCAGATCATGTCCCAATACTTACTAAGATAAAAATGCATGGTAAGATGGCATGAAGTAAAGATGTGAACTGGCACTTCCCCACCTACCATTTAAAAAGAAAGGAATTTAAGGAATGGGCAGTGGAATTTTTTCAGGAGTTGTTGGGAAAGAAATAAATTACTCCATAAGTTATAACTAGTGAGTGGGATAAAATGAAAGTGGAGTTTTAAAACAGAGTAGAAATAAAAGAAAAAGAAATCTGGGCTGACAAAGGTTAAAGTACTACAGAATAAGGGAACCTCACAAAACAAGAAGATGCACAATTGCAGATGGCTAAAGAGAAAATAAGGGAGCACCTGGATATTATGCATGATTTTAGAAAGACTGTTGTAAAGCAACCATTTTATAATAATATCGTCAGAGTACAGAAACTTTTTGGCACAATGACTTAAGCACCAGAAAGTAGAAAGGAAGCTTATAACAAGAAAATCACCAGAGATCCTATAGAGGTATTAGACATATTTCATAAATTTTATGAAAATTTGCATAAAGCATAGAAGTGAGGAAATCAAGAAAAATCACAAATTGAAATATTTATGGTAGACTTAAATATGCCAAGCTTAAAGGTAGATGATATTCAACAATTAACAGTTAAGATAGAAGGAGATGAGATAAAATAAGTATAAAAATCTGCAGGAAAGTTTCTAGGAATAGATGGTATTTTGGTGGAAGTTTTGTAAAGTATGAGGGAAGATAGTGATAAAGATCTTGAAGGTCTTGCTTAACAATACTTTAAATGGAGGGGAATCACCAACATCCTGGAAAAAAGCTGAGGTGGCTTTAATACCTCAAGATGGTAAAGACCCATCAGATCCAGCTTCATGTACGCCCATTTCAATTTTAGACCATGATTATAAAATATTTAAGTCTATAATGTCAAAATGAATGGCAAAGGTAATCCAAAAATTGATAAATATGGATCAATGTGGTTTTGTGGATGGGAGGCAAACATTTTACAACATTAACAAAACAATGACGATCCAGAGGTGGTCAATCTTGATCCAGATAAAGCATTCAACAGAGTAAGCTAGGATTTTATGAGCAAGGCAATGGAAGCATTTGCATTCCCTGACAAAAGCTAAGATTAATTAAGGGGATATATGAGGGATATGAAGCAAAAAATAAATTCAGGGGAGTTTCCTGTCTAAGTTCTGTTTGATCCTCTTTCTCCTTTGTTATTTGTGTTATATTTAGAACAACTGGCAAAGAGAAGAATGAACTCAGAAATTCAAGGATATAGTTGGTATGGTAATCAAGAAAAGTTGGTTATATTTGCAGATGATATTATTTTGGGCATTATAAAACCAGAAAAGGACATTTCAGTGTTGTGGAACATTCTGAGACAGTTTCAAGTCTTTTCATGATACAAAATTAATGAAGGTAAAACAAAGGCAGTAACTGCAAACTAGGTACCCACAACAATGCCTATATTTATGGGGACATGCTAAAGTGAAGTACTTAAGAGTATAGGTTAAAAAGGATTCTGTTATGGCAGCTAAGGATACGTGAGAAGAGACTAAACAAAAGATAATACAAAAAGTGAGAAATTGGAATCTCTGTTTTATGGATATGAATAGCAAGATACAAACAGTGAAAATATTTTTAGTCCCTTTAGTTTTATACACAGGTCAGGTATATTTTTATCAACCAGAGGAGAATTTGTGGATAGCAATTAAAAAGTTGAAGGATTTTATCAGGGAGGAGAAGGGGGCAAGAGTCACATGGGATAAGTTGATCCTTCCAATAGAACAAGGTGGTTTGAGATTAATGGATTTGAAGGCGTATTTCAGAGCTACACAGTTACAGTTCCTATACATAGCAAAAGCAGAAACCTATAATTCAAAGTAGAATGGGATAATGATAAATCAGGGGGGAAGCTCAACAAATAAGGAGACATTGGTATTTTGGATGTAGATCTTTAAGGAAAATAACAATAACCATAGAGAATATTATAGTCATAAAGTAGCAGAAAGAATTCTGAGAATTAAACCAACATGGGAGTAGGGATGGAAAGGGATGACTGCAATTAGGGGAACACATAATAGACAAGAGGGGGGCTGCAATTTACTGGAGAAAACTGGCAGAGGAGCCAAGGTATTGGGAGCAAATAGTTAGACAGGAAGAGGTAATAGAATGGAAAGAGGCTAAGAGTTCACTTGGACTGCAGACTAAAGATTGCGTTCCCTATCAAGGATTGATGTCAGAGTATAGGTGAAGAAAAAAAGAATATGGGTATCCTAAGTAAAGTCCAACACTGGTAGAGTTCTTAGTAGAGTCTAGAACAGAAACTGCTGTTAAAAAGGGATAATTAGTAGGGCATATAAAATATTGCATGATAGCTATAAGAATCAATCAGAGGATGTTAGAAATTATTGGGAAGAGAGACTGGATAAGCAAGTCACAAAAACAGGAAGGATATATGTATTGCTCCCAAATATGCAACAAAGTCTTGAAGATTTAGGATCTTTCCTTGAAAGTATTTGCATAGGAATTTTTATACGCCAAGCAGACTCCAAACATTTTTTTCCTCAGGTAGGTTGCAAATGTTGGGGGTATGATGGGGAAGAAAGAGGTAACTCGGAACATATTTTGGGGAATGTAATGAGTTAACAGAATTTAAAATCTCCACGCAGACTACTCTGTTAGAAATACTGGGTGATCAAATTGTTGACACCAGGAAAATGATTTTTTTTGAATTATGATACATAATCAGAATTCCCTAAACATAGTAAGGCCTTGCTGTGTTTAGTTCTGGTGGCTACCAAATAAGCAGAAAATGGAAATCAGAATCTAAACCAACTGTACTAGGAGTGAATACAGTAACAGAGATAAAAGAACTGTGGAACTAGGATAGTTAGAAAAGGGTAGGAGCATATTACATAGAAAAAATGGAAATTGTGGGAACAATACATGCAGAATAATGTTTTGGATGAGTAATAAGATTTGAGGGAAGGCAGGAATTGAATGAGCTATGTAATGTTTGACTGACAATGGCTGTACAGAAGATTATATCTGATTTATAATGTTTGCAACTGAAAATATATCAATATGATTTGTTTTCATTTTTGTAAATGTATGCGTGGCTATGTCATAATTAATAATCGAATAAAGATGTTTCTTGTTAAAAAAATTATTAAACATCAAAGGTGTGTATAGAAGGTCACTATAGCTTATCAAAGGGCATTGTACCATCTAGGTGTAACAAGCATAAATGCATTACACATGGAAAAAGGGCTGCCTTAATGGTTAAAGTCTTAACCTCAATGATATAAGGTTTAGGGTTTGATTCTGATCTCTGGCTATTAACTAGACTTGTAATAGTCAGCAGACTTATAGCCTACTGTTTACTTATGAAATTGCAATCATCATCTTGTTTCACTTTCCTCAGAATCAAACATCAGATGCAGTATGCAGGCAGCTATTTTTAGGGGGACGGGAGTAAGGTGGCATACTGTGTGTGTATGTAGCAGCTCACCTTTGTTTCAGATGGACATCAGAGGGGTGCACAAAAGGTAGCTGTCTTTTGGTGATAGGGGTTAAGGAAGCATGCTGTGTGTAGGTATGACAGCAACAACTCGATATGACTGTGATTTGTGGCTTTCATCCCAATCTAATGCCATAGTGATTCATAGAAGGTGATTACTTTTTCTCTGGGGGGGAGGGCAGGCAATATTTTCACATATTATGCATGTGTCTTTGCAATCATTTGTCTTCTCCGTTCTTGGGAATTATTTTGTCAGGTTGGACATTAAAGTCATTCATTAGTCATGATGTTTGTTCAAGCCATCATTAGAATAAGAGGTTGTAAAAAAGCTCTAAAACGCACCTCAAGGAATTTAGTACCATATTGCTCCTGTGGGTCTGGCAGCCACCAGATATCTGACTTAATTTCATTATTTTCTTCACAGCCTGTACATTCATAGTTTTAGCTAGTTAAGGTGTGCTAAAAAGATGTAGGAAATAACTGAACAGTAACAGTGCCTGGAACAAAAATAAATAAATAAAAAGAAAAACAAATAAATAAATAAAAGCATACTAATAATAATATGGATGAAGTAGGGAGGCCAGCATGTGGACAAAATTAATGGAAGCATGGAGCCCTACGCTTAGAGCTCTATTTCACCTATGGCTTCCCCTGACGTAGAGAGGTAGGCCACTAATGACCGCATGGGGGTTGTGAGGTTGAAGTACAGGACCTTAGAGTACAAACTGAAAAAAGCTGGCTACACCCCTGCTGCTCATTAGTACTTCACTGAGCAATATCTGACCACAAATCCTAGCATGAACCTTGTAGTACTATTGCTTATACTTGGTCTGTTTTTAATGTGAGAGTGGTTTGTTTTGCTTTGTTTTGTTTAGCAATTGGCTGTCAGTTGTTTTGCTGTAAAGTTTAAAATAAAAGTTTTACAGTAAATCCAAATATTTGTGATTATTGTAAAAGAAAATAGTGTGCACTCTGACAGGTTTGTGCAATGTTTTATTATAATTAGGGAGAGACAACCAAGTCATGGGATATTGAAATGTCTATAGGGTGCTCAGTACATTACTCTTCCTAGGGCCTCATTTGACCATGATTTGGCTCTGCTTGGCAACAGTATCGACCCTTCTCCTGCCCAAGGGTAGAAACTATTTTGATCTCAGCTCAGATAAACTCAGCTCTATATTTATACTCATACACAACTGTTACAATTTGCAGTTTCTGATCAGTTAAAGAATCATCAGTCATATGGCCTGATGTGTGATGAACAGCATGGATTCAGGATGGGGTATAGTGCTACCTGTGCACATTCACAACTGATACACTTTTCAAAGGTAAGGATTCAGTAAACCATGCAGGAAATGATTTTCTGGCATTCCAAAAGTCTTTGGTACCTGTGCCCCAGTCTTCTCTAATTACTGAATTGTATAAATATGGCTCTGTAATACGGTTTTAAGCCATGTTAATTACCTCCTTTACATCTTTTTCAGAATCCAGTATGAGCAATCTGTTTTCTCATTTTCCTTTGCCAAGAGATGTCATAAATGGCTGCCTTCATGGACACCTCCACTTTGTACTTCTTACTAACATTCTCTCCCATGAATAATCAAGTTTCAGGAACATACCCTTATGCTGATGAAATGTATTTATTATGGACTGAGTATGTTTTAGTGTCATCAATTCTTTTTCTTCGCCACTACTTAAAACTGTTTTTCCCAGAAAGATCTCAAAACCATCTTGAATTAAATAAAGCCAGTGTTAATCAGTGCAAAGGTCATGTTAAGTGGGGTTCTTCCTATTTTGTAGTTATTTTTCCTCAGTTTAACAAAGCTGAGAAGGTGAAATAGGACAGTACTATAAATACCACAATAGGTATCTAAACTATACTATTTCATTAATTTCCATGTCAATATCACTCCAAAAATTACCAGTATGACATTTTCATCTTATATGTCATTACATCTTTTCATCAAAGAAGCCCAGACTGCATATGTTACACTACATCCCATATCCTCATCAAAAAATCCAGAACTGCTTTTGGAAAATGTGTTTCAATTATCACCTGCAGATATATTTTTTCTCCATCTGTGTCATCACACCATCATTACCATCTGTAGCATCACCAATACCCAAACAGTTTTCAAAAATCTACAGATTCATCTCACTGCTTCTTTATATATATGTACATATATCTATCTAAATATATATATATATATATATATATATATATATATATATATATATATATATATATATATATATATATATATATACACATACATACATACAGAGAAACAGGAGGTCCCCTATCATTGAACTTGCCTCCTACCTTATTTATTCCTTAATCTAGAAACTTCATTACCTTGAGCATTGTCTACCTCTAAAATCTGACTTCTCTTTCTAATCTCTAAGCAGATGTCTTTGCTATTCTTCAGTCTCACAGCTGCCTGTAACTAGTCTTTCTTATTCTCCCTACCTTGGCAGAAATTATTTCTTTATTCCTGATCCTAGGCTTTAGAATTCACTCCTCAGCAACCACACCAGAAGTATTTATATCAGCACTCAGACAACATTTACAGAATAAACTACAATGCACCTGTAGCAGCGTATTAAATAATTCTTAGTCCACATCAGTAAATTTCTTTCAGTTTATTTATTTCATCTCTTGTTGGTCATTATTTTTATTTTGTTAGTTGTTATCAGTATTAACTGTTTGTACTCTGTAGCTAATTCAGAATTATCTCTATGTACTTTATGTACCAATATTGTACTATTTTTGCCTTATTTAATGTTGCAATATCATGGTCAAAAAGGAGCCCATGGGGTGCAGTCCTCTTGCTTGCAATAAATACATGAAATTAATGCTACTTTTCTGCCTTGATATTACACTTCCTACCCTGGAGTTTCAGAAACAACTTACACCTTAGTGTTCCACCAACTTCCTTATTTTCTAATGAATCTTTATGACAAGCTGTTGAAGTATTACTACTGTAATTTTCTGAAAATCAGGCAAGGTTGTTAATTATGTGTACTACCTTTGCTTTTCTTAAGCCATTTAATTCCAGCCTTGCACTTAATGGTAATCCAAATAAAGAGTATATTCCCCTATTGTCTACTGCCCTCCCCATCTTCAATGGTAGACCATAAAACTGAGTATGTAGCCTTCATTTTCTCCTCTCTGCTTTAATTGCTATATATATATATATATATATATATATATATATATATATATATATATATATATATATATATATATATATAGGTCTATATTAGATCATCGAAATGGCAGAATTTCAAATGATCTAATATCGAACCCAATATCGCAAATGCTGAAAACAGTGAAGCTGCACAAAACCAAATTCTTTCCTAGGGAAAGAATTTGGTTGGCCGTTGTGGCTTCGCTGTTTTCAGTAATGTGGTGGAAAGTTACAGGTTGGGTTAAGGTAAGTGTGCGATCGTGCGGACGGTCGGGTTAGGGCATGGTTTGGGTGAGTTAGGGTTAGGGCGCGGGTCAGGTAAGTGTGCAATTGAGACAGAATTTGGGGTTAGGGGCGGGTTAAGTGAGTTAAGGCGCAGGTGAGGTAAGTGTGCAATAGTTAAAATTTGGGGTTGGGGCGGGTTAAGTGAGTTAGGGTTAGGGCTTGGGTGAGGTGAGTGTGTGATAGTGACGGACCTTAGGGTTAGAGTAAGGGGATAGATAGTAGTGTATGTGCAGAGTAGTGTAGGGTTAGATTTAACTTTTAAATATATGTGTGTGGATTGCTGATTTTTAGTGTGCTTGTGGTGTGTGTGTGATTTCCAGGGAAAAAATTTGCTGTTTTGAGGTTTCGATATTATTAGGGTTCAGGTTTTGCAGTTCGACGTTACGGCATTTGATAATGAGCCGTTTTGATGATCTGATATAGACCCTATATATATATATATATATATATATATATATATATATATATATATATACACGTCATTAGAGAATTATGTTATATCTATACGTAGTCTGTTTATTTTGTATCTCATTACCCTTCTTTATCAATAATTCTGGATTACTGGTAAAGATAGTTCAAGCATTTAAACTTAACAATAAACACAAGATTTTGTTTATGTACATTATTGACCAGTATGGGCAAAAAGGGTAAGATTTCAATACTACCCCAGCTCATATGTAATGTTGCTGCTATATAAAAGTGATATATGTATTGCTTTCCTTTCTTCAGTTATCAGTAACTGAGGCTGAGACTTGGCCTAAATGTTAATTTAATAGTTCACTTTATAAAGATATTATGTATTATGATTCCAATCTGAGGCAGAAGAAATAACAAAGGAAAACATTTTCATACGGAATATAAAAAGAGTAAAACACAGGCCTCCCCATATCTATAAATGGGAAAAGAACAAAGTGGCACTAAGCAGATTTGAGAGAGACAAGTGATTCCAGGCAATACAAAACAATCTAGAATTATTGTTATACAGAAGAGTTAAGGGAGACAGAACAGATTTGGCTAGCTATAGACAAATTTCACTCCTGAATCTATATATAAAAATTCTAGCAAAGAAACTAAACGAAGTTCTGTCCAAAATATTGAGACCAGAACAAAATTTGTTTCTAAAAGGTAAGCAGAACATAGATCATTGGTAAAACCTGGCTAGTTTATTTCAACATTATCAAAAATGGTACAAAAAAACATGAATGGTCTTATCTGACAAAAAAAGCTTCTAATACAGTGAACTGGGAGTTTTTATTTGAGATACTACAAGAAAGATATTAAGAGACAACTTACCCAGAGGATTAAGATGTTGTATAATGCTCTCAACTTTGATATGGCAATAAATGAGGGACTCTCTACAGAGGTTAATGTTTTTTGAGGAACCAGACAAAGGTTGCCCACTGCCTCCAGAGCCTTTTCTGATAAAGGAGCTAGCTTTAACATCTCATGAGGTCTTATAACAAAGACGGCCAAATAGTGGCATGGTCATGATTTACTTATATGCTGATGGCTGCATTTTAGTGCAGAAAATATGAACAAAGTTTAATCCCTCGTCTGAGAAATACTTGAAAAATTCTGTAGTATCTGGACAGGAACTAAATTACAATAAAATGGTTTTGATTAGAGTAGGTGAAGATAAGAGAGGGCATGAAATAAAATATATAAAAGAGTTAGAATATCCCATCTATCTAGGACTGGAGGAGAGTTACACTTATGAATGGATGCCTATTAAAAAAATAGAAAGTTGTACAAACAGATAACCTTTTATGGAAGGGAGGTCAGTGGAACATATACTACTGTGAGTAAGATAAATGTTATTAAAATTGTAATTCCCTCTCATATCATACGTTATTAGACACGTACTATTGATGTTGGACTTTCCATTACTTGGGAAGAGACAAACTGCTTGAAGAATCTGTAGGTGAGGTATAGAAGTACAGTGGTCCAAAACAAGTATTTCTAACACTACCATCAGAAGGATGATTAGGGGTGGTAACATTGTAGCATCTAACTTGGATTAGGCTACATGAAGAGGGTAGGGATTTTGTACTTTGTACTGTGGGCAGGTACTGTGGATCTGTAGAGAGAACCTATATGGCAAATACTTGTGGAGAATTGTGAGACTGGTCTCAAAGAGCTAATAGACATGATATGGAAAATACTGACATATGAAAGAATTTGAGATCAGATAGAGATTAAACACAAAAATCCCTCACCATGTTTATCAAGGATCAGAGTACAAAGAATTACTCCAGATAAAATCACTTTAGCTAGCAGATCAAGGAGACTCTCTCTCTCTCTTTGATATCCTCCATGTGGAAGGAATAAAGAGACTTTGTTGAAGTTTTCAGTAGTTTATTCTAAGTAGGTAGAGGAATGAGTGCTATTTTTCTAATGTTTAAGTAGGATAAGAGGAAGCAGGTATAAGCAGATGGATGCAGTTAGCAGAACTGGGTATTTATAATAAGAAAGCCACTAGGAAGAGGGTAAAAAGCTTCTTTAGAAAAGGGCATTGTAAAGTTAGAGATCAATATTTTGCTGCGTTAAACATATTGTTTAAAGTTTATATAGATTATTCCCTCTCCAGGCCAGAGAAAAACAGTAGAGGAGCTCAGTGGAATAAATTGTACAGTGAAAGTGTCCACCTCCTTAAGAAATGGCCTTATATTTGGGATCAACAATTGAGGATCTTGTATTTGTCGTATAACGTGCTGAATAAAATAAGGTGTGATGGGGAGCTACAGATGTAAAATGTTGGAGATGCAGAGCAAAGGGGGCAGGGATGACTCATATATTTGAGGAGTGTAGAAGGGCACAGCAGAGATGGAAGCAAACTGATGGTTGCTTGGAAATATTTTCTTTGGTCATGTGAAGCATAAGGACTGGGGATAAAGAAGGCCACACTATGGAAAAGAAAGAGCTGATCACCAGTTTATTGCTTGCATTTGTTTCAGAAACATGTTACTGCAGGGAATGCAGAAGAACACTACACATTGCTAAAATGGGAAGTTTACACACAGAATATTTAAAATTAATTAGATGAGTCAAACATTATTGCAAATGGAATGTGACAGAGAAAAAAGCCTAAAAGTTGGACTTTTGTGACACATTTTTATCAGAATTTAAATAAAAATAGAAGACTATACAATAACTTGAATTGGACATTGGATATGAAAAGACAGAGGAATGAGCAAAATACAAGGAAAGCATCAAACATCTTAGTGATATGTAGATAATTCTTCTTTTAATATGTAATTTTCATTATAAATATGTATATATGATAGACAAAGATTGTTTCTCCTGCTTTTTACTGCTACAGTGCTGCCTTTTAGATGTTATTCATATGTGCTTTAAAAACAATAAAACATTATATAGTAACATAAAATGCATTTCCTACAAAAGTTATTTTGAATATTTGTTTACATTACCACTATTATAACAATATTCTACGATGTTTAGAACAAATGGGTCAAGAGGGGGTAGAACCTGATGCTCACAAAAGCTGGAGAACAGAGGACTGAAAGCAGGGAAATGTTATTCTCCTAGTAGTACTTATCAGTTTGCTATTAACACTTTCTTATAGATGCAACACAATAGTGGAAGTTTTTTTTTTCACAGACAAGGCACAGCAAGATCTTTAAGATTACTTTAAAAATGCTGCCAGAATGAAAAGGCAGTTGAACTCATATGAGTCATTCTTTTTGCAAAGCAACTGCAAAAATGTATCGGGGTAGTTCTGTGGATATGCAGTACTTAGAAGGTGGATGTCTTATCCTTTCATTACATATTATAAGGTTTGGGTGTTGAGAAGAAACTGATAATATTGCAATAACACATTTATTTATTTATTTATTTATTTATTTATTTATTTATATTTGTTACCCAGGTAAAATACTTTCAGTCCCAGCCTAGAGAAAACATTAACATGCAGTTCATAATCCGACTTTACAATAAGAGGGAAGCACAGTATAAAAACATGAATGAGAAACATGCCGTGCGCTACATACCACTGTAAAAGCTGAAATAGTGAGAGTGCCTAGATCTACTTTTGAATACTGGTTGTAAAGATTCCTTCTAATATCCAATATTTACAAGGAGAGAGACAGAAACAAGTAGGGAAGGCTGGGTATAGAAGCAGAAAGAAAGACATAGGAGTGGGTGTGGTGGAATGAAAAGATTGGGAAAAAGATTAGAGGAATAGTGGGAATTATTGAGGCACCAAGATTCAAAATAAACTATTATAACATGCTTGAAAAGCAGGAGAAGTTCGTATGAGAGACAATTTAGTATAAGAATATATGATTTTTGTTTACCACATAGCTTTGTGGAGAACTTTTATTTAATTATTATTTGTTTACCAGGAAATTCTGACTTGGAATGAGTCAATTTTCACTGGTGGCCCGGGAAGAAATGCTCATAAGTTCATAGGTTCATAGGTTCATACTAGGCTATCTGCCCTATGGCATTTGTAAGCCTAGCCAGAGTGTGTTTGGCTTTCGCCACCCATTTAAATGAATTTTACTATGCCCTTTTTCGAGGTTTAGTTTACTGTGCCTCTGTCTAACAGTGACACAGAAGTGATACCCAGGGTAAACCTACGATCTCCCATCCACTCATCAAGATTCCTCTTGAAGAGAGTCAGTGAGGGACTCTGCCTAACTTGGACTGGGATTTTATTCCAGAGTGAAGGGAGCCTCTGGGTTATGAATCTGTCCCTCCAGCATGTCATATTTATTTCTGTGCTGAGGTTCAAGTCCCTCGAGCGCGTAGCTCGATGGGATTTGAATTTTCTGAGGTGCAGCATGTCCATTAATTCCGGGTTGGACATGGCTTTATACGTGAAGCACAGATCGCCTCTAAGCAGGCAGTATGCAACCGAGTAGAGCTGGAGTTTTTTTAACCGGGCAGCATATGGCATCTGTTTGTGCCCTTTGATCCTCTTGGTGAGGTACGTTTGGGGTCTTTCCAGTTGCTGCAGGTGACTGGTAAGGTACATCCAAAAAGGGGCATTTTACTCAATTATGGGCCTAATGAGGGACGAGTAAAGAGGCACAATGACCTCCCCTGATCTAGATGTGAATCCCTTCATGATTAGGTGGGCTATATAGAATGTTTTTCTAACCACTTTTGCCACGTGGTTGTCAAATGAGAGATTGCTATCAACTTGGGTCCCCAGGTCCCTAATTACTTCTTCCATACTTAATGGATTACCACCTATGTGGTAATTTGTGGGCACTTTGTTTTTGCCAAAGGGGATGACTATACACTTTTTGGCGTTTAGCTTGAGGCCATGGCTCTGGCACCAGTTGTCTGTTTCTATGAGACCCTTTTGGAGGATGCTTGTGTCAGCTGGAGAGTTGATTATGGTGCCCAGGTTGCAGTCATCTGCTAACTTGGCCAGCCACAGTCCTTCCGTGTTGGCCTGTACCTCCAAGAAATATATACTGAACAAGAGAGGTCCCAGGACTGAGCCTTGTGGCATGCCACTTGTAACTGGTTTGGAGTCTGACATGTCTCCAGTAATTCTAACCATGTGGGTCTGTCCTTGAGCCAGTTTGCAACCCATCTAGTGACATAGGGGTTTATATTTAAGCTGGATAGCTTATCTATGATGCCCGAGTGGGGTATTGTATCGAAGGCTCCAGACGAATGTCTTTGTAATGTGGGAGGAAAACAAAGCAACTGGAAGAAATCTATATGCATGAAGGGAGAGCCTACAGGCTCCACACAGAAGGCATCCCAGCCAAGAATTGAACTGGAGAACTTCTTGCTGTGAGGCGACAAAACAACCGCTGCACCACTGCACCATCCAACTTTGCACTGGAGCTCTGATTTACAGATGAACCTGCCAATGTTATTTGCAGTTATTTGAAGAGAGTTAAGTTTTTTTTTTTTTTTTCGGCATGAACAATGGTTGGAAGTCTGTGTTCAAGTCCAGCAATGTGTAGTCCTTTCCAGGTGGCTGCAAAGCCCAGTGGGATGAGGAAGTGGGAAAATGTATTGCCCAGATGAAAAGTGTGCTTGTTTTATTTTTGACTATGGAAACATGTAATTGGAAGTTGAGGTTTTGTTCTAGCCAGATAATCAGATATTTTAAGGGAGTGGTGGTTTGCAGTGTTTTGTGGCAGTTGCAATGAATGGCCCATTGTCTAGGGATTTAGGTGAGCTTTGGCCTGGAAGCATGGATTTACTTTTGTCAGTATTCTGGATTAGTTTGTTTTTAGTGAGACAGGGAGTCAGATGTTTAAGGTCTTCTTCAAGCTGTCATTTTATAGTGTCTGTGGAAGTGCCCAGACTGCAGATCACCATTTCATTATTATAGAGAACTGCACTAAATTGAGGGAGGTCAGATGGGAGGTTAATGACAAATAAGGTGAAGAGTAAGGGAGAAAGGGTAGATCCCTGGGGTGGGCAGCCTTGAAAAGTGATGAGGATGAAGAGTCTTCTGTTCCAATATGATCATTCAAATGACAATTATTGTGGAAAACAGAGAATCTTGGGATGGAAATTGGCTCTTTCCACATGAGGTAAGTGAGTTTATGAATAGGTTTTGATCTTCTAGATCAAAGCCTTTTGTTAGATCAATTAAGACTGATTCAGTGAGCAAATCTTTGGATGTTGGATAGTCTGAACAGTCTAGTTTGGCAAGGAGTGTGGATCCCCACCTGAAGGGGAGTTGAAGCTTAAATGGGAAGATCAGGAAGGAGCTGAAGCTTGAATGGGAAGATCAGGAAGAACATGATGAATCTGTTAGAGTAATTATACCTTTACCATTTGTATTTCACTGGCCCCAAAGAGTTCATAGGTTCATAGGTTCATAGATTAGTTCTAGGCTAACTGCCCTTGCGAGCCATTTTAAGCCTAGCCAGTTATCCCTTGTGAGACTCAAACCCTGCACCTTGTGTTTGTAAGGCAAACATCTTAACCATTAGGCCACCCTGCACTCACCCATTTGAGGGTATTTCTCCCCTACATCTCCAGTTTATATGTCTCCATAACAATTCTTAAATACATAAAGTTTTGGTTAATGCAGTTTTATAGTTTCAGCTATGAATTTTGTAATGTCAGTATTTGATTTATTTTAATTGCTGGTCCCCGGCACTGACATTGTAGAATATCAGTATAGAAGTACATAAACTGATTGTAGCAGATTTTTGTTATTGCAAATGAATGGATAAATCCTTCAGATGCAAGGATTAAGTCTGCAAGTTCTGATATGATTCTGAGTGTCAGATGTATACAGCTATTGGCTCTTTAATTTTGTTCATGATATGTCAAGATTATTCATATAAATCTTGGTTATATTTTTGCTTACTTTTTGTGACATGAGTGTCATTTAACTATTTTAAATGATTTATTATATTGTTTGATATTTATACATAGCGGGAAAGCTGAAAGTCTGAATATAATAGACTGAAATTAACATTTTCAATTTTACGCATGTATTTGTGAATAACTATAACTGTAATGTTAATCAGAAGTTTGAATACTGCTATCAATAAGACATAAAGTGAAGCACACTGATAAAAATATATGTAAAGGAATATTGTCATTTTGACTGAATCACATTTCATCAAATCACAAATAACTGAACAAATTTGACTGGAAACACATTTGACTGAAAACCCATTTCACAGAATCAGATTTAACTGAAAAACTTTATTGCAACAAACATACTATAAAAAACAGTTCTTTTTTTGTAAGGAGGCAATCCCCCTGCACTCACCCATTTGAGGGTATTTCTCCCCTACATCTCCTTATTTATATATATGTACCAGCTTCACAGTGACAGAAGTGGAGAAAAGAAACAATGTAAATCATACAGATGTACAAACACATTTTATTGAAAACGTCATTAGAACAAACATACCTTAGAAATGTTTTTGCAGGAGGGTAGGGCCCCTGCAATCTCCATGTAGACAGATTTTCCCTCACATATCCCCCCTGCTTAAATATACTAACTCAACAGTTGTACAACAGCTGTACAATGGCTAAGAAAACAGAAAAGTACACAGTGGATCACTATATCTTTACATTGTATTTTTCAATCAATGATGACTCAGTCAAAGGTGATTTCAACCAAATGAGTTTCAATCCATTTTGTTCAGTCAGTTGTGGTTCAGAAGAACATGATTTGGTCAAAACAACCACAGGCATGTAACGCTATATGGCCGGCAGTGTTTCCTACATTAAAGACTGCAGATTTTATCAGTGTTTGCCATTAATAACTAGACATTCGGCTGCAAGCTTGAATAATGCGTCTAGATTAAAATATTACTTTACTTAATAACTGGATGGCATAGGTTCATAGGTTTATAGGTTGTTACTAGGCTATCTCCCCAAGAGCCATTTTAAGCCTAGAGCTTACTCCAAATCTATCAACATATTGCTGACAGGTGTCAATACCCTAAGGAATTTTATGGTTATGATATCGGCTTGTACACATAGGTTCATAGGTTCATAGTTAGGTACTAGGCTATCTGCCTGAAGGCATTTATAAGCCTAGCCAGAATGTGTTGGCTTTAGCCGTCCCCTTAGATTAGTTCCCTGTGCCTCTGTCCAGCAGAGCCACTGAAGTGATCCCCGGGGTAAATCTTCTGTTTCCCATCCACTCGTCAAGGTTTCTCTTGAAGACTGTTAGCAAGGAGCTCTGCCTAATGTAGATTAGAATCTTGTTCCAAAGCATGGGAAGTCTCTGTGACAGGAATATATCCCTCCAGCATGTCCTATTTATTGTTGTGGTGAGGTTTAGATCCCTAGACCATGTGGCTCGAGGGGATAAGCTTTTCTTTAGGTGGAGCATGTCCATCAGTTCTGGGTTGGACATGGCCTTGTATGTCAGGCAGAGATCACCTCTGAGTAGGCGGTATGCAACTGAGTACAGCTGGAGTTTCTTCAGTCGAGCTGCATAGGGCATCTGTTTGAGGTCAGTGATCCTCTTGGTGAGGTACTTCTGTGGTCTTTCCAGCTGTTGCAGGTGTCTTATAAGATACATCCCAAATGGGGCATTGTACTCTACGATGGGTCTGATAAGCGATTAGTAGAGGGGCACAATGACCTCTTTTGATCTGGATGAGAACCCTTTTGTGATAAGGTGTGCCACAAAGAAGGATTTTCTAACCACTCTGGCAATGTGATTATCAAAGGAGAGTTTACTATCTACTTGGGTCCCCAGATCCCTTATTATGTCTTCCCTATTTAGGGGACTACCACCTGTGTGGTAGTTTGTGGGTACTTAGTTTTTTCCAAAGGGGATGACTATGCACTTTTTGGCATTTAGCTTGAAGCCATGATTTTGACACCAGGTGTCTGACTCAGTGAGACCCTTTTGGAGGATGTCTGTGTCAGCCGGAGAGTCAATTATAGCCCCTAGTTTGCAGTAGTCTGCGAACGTGGTCAGCCATAGTCCTCCTGTGCTTGCCTGTACCTCTGAGATGTATATGCCGAACAGGCCCTGGGGAATGCCACTTGCAACCAGTTTAGAGTCAGACCTAGCTCCCACAACTCTTACCATGTGGGTCCTGTCCGTGAGCCAGTTGGCAACCCATCTTGTGACGTAGGGGTTTATGTTCAGGCTGGTGAGCTTGTCTATAATACCAGAATGGGGAATGGTGTCAAAGGCCTTTGCGAGGTCTAGGTAGGCTTTGTGTACCACCTTTCCCTCATCTATAGCCTTGGTAACTGTCTCAAAGAAGTCCACCAGGTTTAGGAGGTATGATCTGCCCTTAACAAAGCCAAACTGGGTAGGGTCCAGTGTTTGGAAGTTCCCAATGTCTCTGTTAATGAGTTCCATGATGATACGCTCCATAGCCTTGCAGACCAAGCTAGTCAGGCTTATAGGCTGATAGTTTCTGGGGTCTGTTGCGGCTTCACCTTTGTGGAGCGGAATAACCGTTGCTGTGCGCCACTCTATGGGTAAATAACCTGTGGAGAGGCTGAGTTTGAACAGTGTGTTTAGGTGAGGGGTTAGTTCATCTTTGAGCTCATGTAGGACGCAGCCTGGGGATGCCGTCTGGTCCCATTGATGCTGTGTTTTTGGCTTTGGAGAGGGCTGTTTTAACCTGAGTGTCTGTGATTTCAGGAGCTCTACATTCTTCTGTTATGGTTATGGGCCTTTTTGGCGATGAGAGGGGGGTGAAGTTTACACTGAACCTGTCTGCCAGTATGTTGGCAATATCGGTCGGTTCAGTGTATTTTGTACCATTCTGCACTAACTCTGAGCAGATCTGAGCATTACCACTTAGATTCTTGACATAGCTAAAGAATGCCTTGTGGTTATCTTTGGATTCCTTGGCAATTTTTCTTTCGAAACTCGCCTTGGATGATTTTATGAGGGATCGTAGTTTCTTGCTGATACTGATCAGGGATGTCTTCCCTTCTTGGGATTTTACTCTTTTCTGTACTAGTTTCCCCTTTCTATTGTATAGATTGTTTATGGCAGGGGTCCACCAGACTGGTTTCCTTTTCTTAGAGGAGTGAGTCTTGGTTATGCACAGTCCATGCATTCTTGTAGGTGCCCGTAGAATGCATTAGTAAAGGATTTTGCAGCTTGGACAATGTTATCCTTTAGCATGGGGGCTTTGAAGCTTTCCACCTCGGTCTTAAGGAACGTGAAGTTTGCTTTTGAAAAGTTTTTCACGGTGGTTTCCTTGTCTGGGGGTGGGGGCGGAATGTGGATATCCTAAGTGATTTGTTTATGGTCATATCTAACCAGTGAGGGGTTGACCTCCGGTGTGGAGCATTGGTCGCCCATGTTGGTGATGAACAGGTCCAATATGTTGTCACCTCTGGTGGGAGTGTTGACACATCAAGCATTCACAGGCTGCCCCTGTCCATTTGAGACATAGGTGCCAAACTATGGGTAAATTTGTGATTTGCCATCCACTAGTCCATGTTACATTTGAATAGGGTTAAGGATGAGCTTTGTTCACATGGACAGAAGCCTGTTCTAGAGAAGGGGTAATCTCTGAGACATATACCTGTTCCTCTAACATGTCCTGCTTATGTTGCAGACAAGGTTTAGGTCTTTAGAATAGGTATTTATGATGCTGTTTGTTTTGTGGGTGTGCAGCAAAACCATCAGTGTGGGATCAAATGATACACTGTAAGCTAGGCATAGATTGCCATCCGGCAGTCTGTAAGAGACCAAGTACTGGGATAGGGATTTGAGGTGGTTTGCAAAGGACTTCTTTACTCCCTGTATTGTTTTTTTTTTTTTAATGAGGAATTTCTGTTGTCTCTCAACCTGTTGCTGCTACTTGGTCGGGTACATTCTGAAGGGTGCATTGTACTCAATGACTGGTCTCATGAGAGTCAAGTTCAAAGGAACAATGACCTCCCATGACCTTATAAGTCGTGCAACTTAGAATGATTTTCACACCCAGTAAACATGTAGTGTTCAAAGGTCAGGTTACTTTTGGTATGCATTCCCTGATCTCTGACTACTGGGTCTTCCTTTAGGAGTGTATCATTAATGTGATAATTTCCAGGAGTGTCCTTCTATTCAAAAGGTACTATTATTTATTTTGTTGCATTGTGTTTTAGTCCATGGCTCTGGCTTGTCTGTGACAGGCCCTTTTGAAGGGTGTCCGAGTCTTTAGATGATTTAATGACCATGCCTAGTATATAGTCATCTGCAAACTTGGTCAGACAGGTACCATTGACATTTGTCTTGGCATCAGAGAAGTAAGTGCCAAAAAGGGGAGGATCCAGCACTGATCCCTGTGGGAGTCTGCTAGTGACTGAGCACTTTCTGGAGGTAGATTCTCCTATCCTAACTACTTGTGACCTATCAGTGAGCCAGCTGGCTAACATTGGGTGACATTTGGGTTTATACCTAATTTTGTAAGTATCATGTCCATCTGAAAGTTTAAACAATGTTATTGTGCTGAATATTGTTAATTAGGATGACATGCTAAATGTCTTAATGTAATATTTAAAGACAGAAAACAATCGTTCAGTTTTATTCCCATATTTATGAATGACCTTAAGTGAAGTGCGATAACATTAACAAGATAGAAACTCTATTTAAATGTCAGGATATATCAAGTCTAAAAAACAGGAGGGATGGATATATATTAAGTTAATGTTGTGATTAGTTAGGTTCATAGGTTCATAGGTTCATAGGTTCATACTAGGCTATCTGCCCAAGGGCATTTATAAGCCTAGCCCATAGTTATGTGGCTTTCGCCACCCCTTTAGTTTGAATAAAACTAGGCCTATTATTTTGTTGTGCCTCTGTCAAACAGTGACACTGAAGTAATCCCTGGGGTATATCTGCGATCTCCCATCCATTGGTCAAGATTCCTCTTGAACAAGGCCAGCGAGGTGCTCTGCCTCACATGTACCGGGATTTTGTTCCACAGCATAGGGAGTCTCTGGGTGATGAATCTGTCCCTCCAGAGTTAGATTATAAAAGGATAAAGAGGCAATACATTTATGATCTCTTTGGCAATCCTGTTATACAGGGCTTAATAAAATAATATTATTGAATAGTTCTGCTGGTGTATGAGTTAGGCACGTTATATTACTATGGGTTGGCATGATTATAACTTACATTGTCTGATTTCTGTGGAGAAAGTTTCTCTATGGTCTCCTATAGTATTATACCTTAATATGGAGTTAATGGTATTTATTATGCTAACTGCCAGAGAGTGATAGGTAATACACAACAAAGAAGATGAGGGCACCAGTACTCAACTGAGGATCATCCAGTGATGATTTCTGTTGTTTTTTTTTTTTTCTTTCTTTTTTATTGATGGTTGATTGCTTCATACAAGTAAGGTGCATGACTTGGATAATTTTTAGAATAATATTATGTCAAGTGATCATAAGAGATTGTTTTATATGATGATTAAAGGTTGCGATTTATGGTAAAATAGTAATGTTCATTATGGGACAGGGAAGAGGAGGTGGAGTAAGAGGATAATAATAATACAATTTTTGTATTTCTCTTATGTTGATCACAGTTACATTTAGAAGTAATTTCTACAATATTGTTCAATCAAAATTAATATTGTAATATTAACATTTTTCAGGTTTAATAAAGACCTATTGTTTTAAAATTATCATCCTGTGTTTTACTTTATAGCTGAAACTCAAATAAAATTA